>NW_027551613.1:300000-576468 GCF_051989575.1 Stigmatopora nigra
CTTAACGTGCGTTTCATGCGCTGAAAATCACGTTTTGGGCTAGTATCATAATTTTCACCAGAACTTAATTTCTATCACTTAGAATGATGCTAAATGAAAAACTTACTTGAATTGGACGATAATACACTATATACACAGTAACTATGTGCCTCTGACAGTTTGTGTCGCAGCAGGGGAACATTTCAGTTTTTATTGCCTTAACGTGCGTTTCATGTGCTGAAAATCACGTTTTGTCCAAGTATCACAATTTTCACTATAACTTAATTTCTATCACTTAGAATGATGCTAAATGAAAAACTTAGTTGAATTGGACGATAATACACTATAAACACAGTAACTATGTGTCTCTGACAGTTTGTTTCGCAGCAGGGGAACCTTTCAGTTTTTATTGCCTTAACGTGCGTTTCATGCGCTGAAAATCACGTTTTGGGCTAGTATCATAATTTTCACTATAACTTAATTTCTATCACTTAGAATGATGCTAAATGCAAAACTTACTTGAATTGGACGATTTTACACTATATACACAGTAACTATGTGTCTCTGACAGTTTGTTTCTAAGCAGGGGAACATTTCAGTTTTATTGCCTTAACGTGCGTTTCATGCGCTGAATATCACGTTTTGGCCAAGTATCACAATTTTCACTATAACTTAATTTCTATCACTTAGAATGATGCTTAATGAAAAACTTACTTGAATTGGACGATAATACACTATATACACAGTAACTATGTGTCTCTGACAGTTTGTTTGGCAGCAGGGGAACATTTCAGTTTTTATTGCCTGAATGTGCTTTTCATGCGCTGAAAATCATGTTTAGGCCAAGTATCATAGTTTTCATTATAACTTAATATCTAGCCATTAGAATGATGCCAAATTAAAAACTTATTAAATTATAAAATTTGATGATATTACACTATATATAGAGAGACATTTGTTTCTCTGACAGTTTTACAGTTTTACAAGTTATGACTCCAGACTCTTAATTTACAATTCTGCCTTTATGGATACATTGCATCACCACCCCCTGAGTGGATCACTTACCTCTCACTGTCTTTCACTTACCTTCATTCAGCATGTAGGTGTCAGATCACCTTGTACCTGATGACTATTCATATTACCTCACCCGAAGTTATTACACAGAAGGGATTGTGTTGTGTTACCCCAAGTTTAGAGTCCCTACGGATGTGGGAAACTTACAGCGTCTGTCTGCCAGAGAGCAGCAGCTGGAACCGATTGTGACCAGGGTGGCATGGGTCCCTGATCATGTCCCTGGCTCTGCTGAAGTAACGAGGGCTGGCAATGTCTTCCAGTGAGGGCAGAGTAGCCGACAATCTTCTGCGTAGTGGTGATATCTTTCTAAATAGCCTTTTTGTCTGCTGCCGTTCTTTCCGCGTACCACCAAATGTGCTTTTTTTGCGCTGATAAGCACATTTTGGTCGAATATGAAAGTTTCCAAGTGTGCACTTGACCCTGGATGACCTGGAGAGTGACAGTTACTCCTGAAGTTGAACCTTTTTTTCATCCCACAATTCAAGGAAACAATTGCAAACCCTGTTAGCCAGCCTTTCTTATATTTCGCGAGGCGAACAAACAATTGCAAGGCCAACTAGTTAGTCGTTCTTACATTCCACGATCTTTTAATTCAATTGTAAAACCAGTTTGGCTAGTCTACCTTGCAGTCTACGATCTTATCAAACAAAGGTAAAACCAGTATGACCACATGGTAAGACAAGAATAAACAATTATTAAGCCAGTTAGCCAGTCCATCCCACAATTCCCTCCTTTTGTGTCTGTGAAAATATCGAAATATTGAAATGGCTGTTTCCATGAGCCAGAGAAGAACCAGTCAAGCCATCCTCGTTGTGAAACCGAATCTCCGGTCACAGCTCTCTGCATGTTCCTAATAGCCTGCAGGGCATCATGGACCGAGCAGGACATGCCGGCAGGGATGAAGGGGCAGCAGGAGTCTCCCACCATGGCACACACACAGCCCCGCTGGGTGGCCACTCCGTCAAGAGCAGGGCAGCCCTGGAAAATCACCTGGGCCATGGCGGCTACCCAGCCTGACTGATGCGCCGACACAGGCCCGGAACCTGCCTTCAATGGTCTTCAAATGCAGGGCGTTCCTTGCCGCTCCCACTCAAGGGAACTGAGCCATTACGATTTTGGATGAGACTGACCAGTATTTGTGTTTGAGGGACACATCCGAGCCACACACTGGATCATGGTCGTGAGCTCCGTCAATAATGTGCCCAAATGGAGGTCATTGATTCGGGAATAACAGAACTTCTGAAGATCCCTAGATGATTATTTTTATACATAATAATCAAAAATACATCCCCATCGTCAATGGATACAATTTTTCGGGTAAATTCACTAACCAGAACAGACTGGGCCTGGTTCTAATACAACCACTATTTTAATCCCAGAATGCCTGTTTTGGACACTGTTTATGGTGGGAAAATTGCTCCAGAACCATCCTGGATCATTATTTTTACACAGAATAGTGAAAATACATCCATCTACACATTCAACACTAATTATGGGTAGAAGCACCAACCAGAACCGACTGGGCCCGGTTCTAATACGACCACTATTTTAATAGCAAAATGCCTGTTTTGGACAATGTTTATGGTGGGAAACATTATTTTTATAGAAAATAGTGAAACTACATCTACCTACTCAATCAACACAAAGTCTGGGTAAATACACCAACCAGAACCGATTGGGCCTTGTTCTAATACAACCACTATTTTTATCGCAAAATGTTTTGGACACTATTGACGGTGGGAAATATTCCCAAAACATCCCTGCAT
The DNA here is from genome assembly GCF_051989575.1 of Stigmatopora nigra. Taxonomy (NCBI): domain Eukaryota; kingdom Metazoa; phylum Chordata; class Actinopteri; order Syngnathiformes; family Syngnathidae; genus Stigmatopora; species Stigmatopora nigra. Next base: position 302,820 of record NW_027551613.1, read on the forward strand.
CTTTAATTTTACACATAATAGTGAAAATGCATCCATCCACACAATTGACACTAAATCTGGGTAAAAGCGGCAACCAGAACCGACTGGTCCCGGTTCTAATTCAACAACCATGCAAAATTAAGATCCATTGGAGGTTTTTTATTCTTGTATAAAAAAAGCCCCAAAACATCCCTGCATGATTATTGTTAAACAGAATAGTAAAATATACATCCCAATCATCTTTGGACACAAGTTTCAGATATAAACAGCAACCAGACCCGACTGGACCCAGTTATAATGCAACTACTATTTTTTATCGCAAAATGCATGTTTTGGAGAAAATTTATGCTGGGAAATAGCCCTAGAACTATCCTGGATCTTTAATTTTAGACAGAATTGTGAAAATACATCCACCTACACAATCAATACTAACTCTGGGTATAAGACCCAAATAGAACCGACTGGGCTTGGTTCTAATACAACCACCATGCAAAATAAAGTGCCCAAATGGAGGTCATTTATTCGGGCATAAAATAACTTCTGAACATCCCTAGATGATGATTTTTATACAGAATAGAGAAAAATACAACCCCATTCCGATCGGACACAAGTTACGGGTGTATACACAAACCAGAACCGACTGGGCCTGGTTCTAATACAACCACTATGCAAAATAAAGTGCCCAAAGGGAGGTCATTGATTAGGGCATAAAAGAACTTCTGAAAATCCCTAGATGATTATTTTTATAGAGAATAGTCAAAAATACATCCCCATTATCATTTGACACAAGTTCCGGCTACATACAACAACCAGAACCGACTGGGCCTGGTTCTAAAAGGACCACTATTTTAATCGCAAAGTGCCTGTTTTGGACACTATTGACGGTGGGAAATATTCCCTGAACATCCCTGCATCTTTAATTTCACACAGAATAGTGAAAATGCATCCATCAAATCAATTGACACTATTTCTTGGTAAAAGCACCAACCAGAACCGACTGGGCCCGGTTCTAATTCAACAACCATGCAAAATGACGATCCATAATGGAGGTTTTTGATTCTTGTATAAAAAAAGCCACAAAACATCCCTGCATTATTATGTTTAAACAGAATAGTAAAATATACATCCCCATCATCTTTGGACACAAGTTTCGGATATAAACAGCAACCAGAACCGAGACGACCCAGTTATAATGCAACTACTATTTTTTATCGCAAAGTGCATGTTTTGGAGACTATTTATGGTGGCAAATACCCCTAGAACCATCCTGGATCTTTATTTTTAGACAAAATAGTGAAAATACATCCACCTACACAATCAACACTAACTCTGGGTAAAAGCACCAACCAGAACCGACTCGGCTTGGTTCTATACAACCACCATGCAAAATAAAGTGCCCAAATGGAGGTCATTTATTCGGGCATAGAAAAACTTCTGAACATCCCTAGATGATATTTTTTAATACAGAATAGTCAAAAATACAACCCCATTCCTATTGGACACACGTTACGGGTGTAGACACAAACCAGAACCGACTGGGCCTGGTTCTAATACAACCACTATTTTTGTCGCAAAATGCATGTTTTTGACACTATTAATGGTGGGAAATAGTCTCAGAACATCCCTGGATCTTTATTCTTACAGAGAATAGTGAAAATACATCCACCCACACAATCGACACTAATTGTGGGTAAAGCACCAACCAGAACCGACTGGGCCTGGTTCTAAACAACCACTTGTAAATAAAGTGCCCAAATTGAGGTCATTGATTCGGGCATAACAGAACTTCTGAACATCCCTAGAATATTATTTTTATAAAGCATAATCAAAAATACATCCCCATCATCATTGGACACAATTTCTGGGTAAAAACACGAACCTGAACCGACTGGTCCTGGTTCTAATACAACCACTAATTTAACCGCAAAATGCCTGTTTTGGACACTGTTTGTGGTGGGAAATAGCTCCAGAACCATCCTGGATCATTATTGTTATACAAAATAGTGAAAATACATCCTCTCACACAATAAACACAAATTCTGGGTAAAAGCACCAACCAAAACCGACTGGGCCTGTTTCTAAACCACCACTTGTGAATAAAGTGACCAAATGAAAGTAATTCATTCGGGCATAACAGAACTTCTGAACATCGCTAGATGATTATTTCTATACAAAATAGTCAAGTATACATTCCCATCATAATTGGACACAAGTTTCGTATACAAACACCCACCAGAACCGACTGGACCCTGTTATAATGCAACCACTATTTTGTATCGCCTGTTTTGGACACTGTTTATGGTGGGAGATAGCTCCAGAATCACCTAGAATGATGTCAAATGAAAAATTTACTTGAATTGGACAATTATACACTGTATACACAGTAACTATGTGTCTCTGACAGTTTTTTTCGCAGCAGGGGAACATTTCAGTTTTTATTGCCTTAACGTGCGTTTCATGCGCTGAAAATCACGTTTTGGCCAAGTATCATAATTTTCACTATAACTTAATTTCTATCACTTAGAATGATGCTAAATGCAAAACTTACTTGAATTGGACGATTTTACACTATATACACAGTAACTATGTGCCTCTGAATGTTTCTTTCGCAGCAGGGGAACATTTCAGTTTTTATTGCCTTAACGTGCGTTTCATGTGCTAAAAATCACGTTTTGGCCAAGTATCAGAATTTTCACTATAACTTAATTTCTATCAATTAGAATGATGCTAAATGAAAAACTTACTTGAATTGGACGATTTTTCACTACATACACAATAACTGTGTCTCTGACAGTTTGTTTGGCAGCAGGGGAACTTTTCAGTTTTTATTGCCTTCATGTACTTTTCATGCCCTGAAAATCAAGTTTTGGCCAAGTATGATTGTTTTCATTATAACTTAATTTCTAGCTTGAGAATGATGCCAAATGGATAACTTACTTGAATTGGACGATTTTCCACTTTATACACAGTAACTATGTGTCTCTGACAGTTTGTTTGGCAGCAGGGGAACATGTGAGATTAGACAAAGTATCTTTGCAAATGCTTGTTCATATTGTATACGTTTTTGTGAGTATAACAGCATCATAGTCATCCTTATGGCTGACATGTCAGCATAAACACCCAACTGTCTGACTGAATAAACAATCTTAGTCTTGTGATTGGGGTGACATGTCAGCACAAATACTCAACTGTCCGACACTGATCAATTACTTTTTGCCCTGCAAATGACTGAAATGTATCTGTCCAAAGTCCTGGCGACAACTGTCAGTTTTTCCTGTATTTGAGACACACACACTGGTCATTCGACTAGAGTTGCAGGAACATCGCGTTGAACAGGACCCTACTGTAGGAACTCTCACTGTCCACTTTGCAGTCTGGTAATAAACCAATTGGTCCGGGACCAATGAAAGTAGAACAATAATTAGCAAGGGCTTTATAGTCTTGGTCTGTTAATAGAGTCAGGGACTTAACTAAGACAAAGTCAGGGACTTTTGGTCTTTGTGTGTTCAGAGATATTGGGTTAATCACAAAGTAGAAATCACTTTCGGGTAATTTAGAAAATAATTGTTGTTTAAACTATTAAGTAGGTGATCAATATGGGTCAGAAAGCAACAAAAGGGATGGGTTTATTGTCAGAATGCAAAATGAAAATCGGAGAGTTACCGGGACGAGATATCATGGTCCAGCTTGGGCTAAGCCTAGTGGCCACCCAAAATGGCCTCCGACCCAGCGAATTACAGACCAAAAATATCTTCCACACCACCACATCTAACAGCTTCTACTCTCTCGACATTGTCGGTAATGATTCTGCCAAGGTAGCTGAAAGTCTAAGAGAACAGTCTGAAGATATCTGCCCAGCAGCACCAGGACAGGAACAACAAACATGGCCATTACATGTCACCCTGAAGTTCATGGGAGACCGGACGACAAGTAGTTAAACCAATTCTTACAGTTGCCCAATGTTAGACTATAAATATTTTACCTGACTCCAATTCCTTAACTCTGTAGTCTCCAGTCTAACAATGGAGCGTGTTCAGCATCGGAGGAGACAAACCAGGGTTGAGCGAGTTTATCCACAGATGATTTATTCCATTCAAATTGATTCATACAGAGCTCCGGGTCTCCCTCCCATAGAATAAGCCCGCTGAGTGTTGATGTCCCAAAGCGGAGGATTGAAAAGACATTGTCCAAACCCGCGTTTGCCCAGTTATAGTCCAACAAAAATGCATATTCATTCGCTGATTAATAATGAGATGTGGGCTGGTCCAGGGCTGCTGTGAGGGGGGGTTTCTCTGGGCTCCACATCTTCCAGCCTTGAATCCACATCATCCAGACCTCTGTCTCCGCTGGTCCTATAAAGTCCCGACCCTCCGCCCTGCTCTTTGTTCCTCTGCCCTTTGAAGTCCTCCATCTGGTCTCTTATCAGTGTGGATCCCACCTTGAAATAAGAATGTCAGGAAGAGCCTTTTGTTAACATTATAGTTGAGGAGTCTCAGACCCATCCTTCTGTTCATATTGTATTTGAGTTGGGAACCAGTGGCGACTCTAAAACAAGACCGCCACAACAAAAGGAATGAGTAAAATGTGATATCAAAATGAAACAGCTATACTAAAAAGAATGAGTAAAATATGATATCAAAATGAAACAGCTATACTAAAAAGAATGAGTAAAATATGTTATATTCTTCATTCCCTCTCTTGGTCTCCTAAAGAGACCACATCAACAACACCACACAGGTTAGTGTCAAATGAAATGTAAAACTATATTAGTATAAAAACAAAGAAGCACTACATTAGTATATCCATGAACACGTGCCCAGCGGGGGGTCCAGAGGGGTCAGTTTGGCGCAACTGGACATACTGACCTCTAGGGCCTGGTCCCACTGCTTTATCGATCAGTCGAGTGACTAGAGTACGAGCTAAGGGGAAGATACAACAGCTACAGAGAATAAGCAGAGTAATGAGCACTCCAGCAGATATGAGGATGTTGCCTATCAAACCTTTCCAGGCACCAAAATAATCCATCCATTGGTCCCAGATTGAGGTGTCCACACCTGACTGATCGGCCATTTTATTAGTCAGGGTTCGGAGGCCTTCTAAAGCTTTGGTGAGACGTCCATTTGGAGCAGTGTTATTAGGAATGAAAGTACAACAGGCATCACCAAAGATAGCACACACACCACCCTTCTCAGCCAATAACATGTCTAATGCTATACGATTTTGGAAGGCCATGAGGGATGTTGCCGCTAGCTGGTCACGTACCGCCTCTAACGACTCAACCGTGTAATTGCCAAGTCGCTGGACATTGTAATGAATATAATTGATGCGATCAACATTTTTGTTGGGAGTTACCCAAATTAGAATACTTTCGAATCCCGCTGAAACCTGATTAGCAAGTTTATACTCATTAGGAACGCCACGGGGGACGCCTATGGCGTCAATATAGGTGGGATCGGAGTTACCCATCCAGGTGTGTGGTGCTCTCTTTTGGCGATGCAAGACCTCCTTCAGGTTTGGAGGTAACCTTATTTCAGCTGTGACATTCACTGAGGAAACAGAAACAGGAAGTAACAGAGACACCACAGAACACACACCCGCAGCATTTGTGGGCAATCTATCATACAACTTATCACTTCCACACCATAACCAGATGTCAGCTCGGGATAAGGGGTATGGTACCGGAAAGAACATGTTTGATACACACCAGTCAGACGGAATGCTTCCCAATGATGTTCCAGTCCCTTGTAATTTGAGGCAGGTAAAATTTTGGCGTGCTACATATTTGTCAAAAATTGTTTTTTCTTTGTTCTCTCGGGTAAGTGGGAATATCGAATCGTATTTAGAGCACTTAAAGGTTGGATTGGTGTTTTTTAGGAGGTCCACAATACATTCTTTATCAATTGGGGCCGAAATGATACGGAGTACGGGTCGGGCACCCATACATACGAGACAATCATTTCGGGTTTCGCTGGCAGCTTGTTCCGCCATTAACAGCCAATTGTTAGATAACGCTGAAACACCTGTAGTCATTCTAAACCACTCGTCCACTGATGGTTTGCCATGAATTATCTGGACTATACTCGATCTAGGGGATACAAATGACGGAATCACCTTGCCGGTTGTCGCCTGAGTAATATTGGGGTTTTTACATATCCCCACTGACCAGCATGGATCGTTGTCCGAACACCATACAACAGGTTCAGGAAGCTACACTTTGTGGACGATGAAGTCCAGTCCCCCTCCCTCCACAGAGGTAAAGTGCCTTCCGACTCATTTATCCTGAGATACAAACCAGAATTATCAACAGAAAAATTTGAAACCCTCTTTTGCCATTCTTTAGCTGTTTTTGACCAGCCATAAGTACCAGGTGACCAGCGGGTCGACTGATCCATTACAAAGGTGTGTGCCCAATTACCCCCTGTGTCCTGGTACGGCCTAGCATCAATATACCATTGGTATCTGTTTCCCATTTCCATTATTTGTTGAGTATAACGCTGCATATGGAATAAACATGCGAATTTCGAACGTACCGTTGTAACAAAACCATAGCCTATTGTCATATAATAATTAATTGAAAAGATTATTGCTCAGCAAGCAATACCATAAAACTATAGGGAACTCTTTTATATTGGGTTTGACGTCTCCATATGGTTTCAATTGAGACTAAACCATCTTACAAAGGATTAGGATAACCTACCAGACAAGGGAAAATACGATGGGATCTAACAACTCCCTCAATCACCATTCTTTTGGGGAAAAGTGTTTTTACAAATGAAAAAACGTGTCCTACTTGGCAAGAAAAAAAAATATTGAAACAGTGTTTATCCTGTTACGCAGTAAATAGGAAGTCAATTTTTCCACTGTTTAATCATTTTACCTGCTTAAACCTTACAGGGCATGGTCTGAAGCTGGGGGCGATAAATGAGACGTGGTGTACCGGCGTTTTAAAACAAGCTACACCCCTGATACCACGTTCTTGCCTATGGTGGCGGGGTGGTAGATAAATTATACGACTCCTGCCAAAACGCGGCAGGACTAGGTACTTTGGTCTCACTGCTCTTACCGGTGTCTGTTTTTCCATCCACAGTGGAGGAGATACAATTGGCGGCTCAGAATTCGGAGGTGAAGGGTCGACCCTCCCGACATCGTCGAGAGGCATGGAGGGAAGGAGATCCAACATACATTGATGCGATTGGCATCCCCCGGGGCGTACCAGATGAGTATAAGCTGGCTAATCAGATCGCAGCAGGTTGGGAGTCCATCTTCCTTCTAATCACCCCAAACAAAAATGTGGATGTTGGGTTTATTCTGTTTTATTATTATAATAGTTATATTAATTCATTTCTTTATTAAATCAATCTCTTTCTTTTCTTTGTATTAATTCATTACTTTGTTAAATCATTCTCTTTCTGTTTTTCAAAAGTCTTGAGGTCACACCAAGTCATCTTTAACCTAGACAGCCTGTTCCAGGATGGTTATACAAACAATCCACCCAATCTGGGTCCTTGAGATTTGGTGGGCCCTTGGTGACGAGGACAGGGCTATTCGGACAATAACAAGAATATTGTTATCGTTATGTAACCGTACACTTCGGGTTTTTCTGTATGTAACGATTATATGATTATGATTATATTATATGATTCTTAGGTCAAGGAGGTTGTATAATTACTCTAATCTAAATGTTGTTAGGTCTAGTCCCTGTTTTTGTTATTAGTAAAATACTTTGATTGTTATTGTAGTCCCAGATGTTGTTTTTACTCATACGTGATGGAATGATCAACAACTCTGTAACTTGTGACCATAAGAATGGGACGAAAACGTCTATTCGAGGAGACGTTCGGAAGTTGTAAGGGACACTTGCTGTAACTCTCCCTTCCGGAGGCTTTTACCTGTTGAATCCATTTCTATTTAATTAAATGTCAATAATTGAATAAGTTGTCTTCCTGCAGTTATTGATAATTACGGACGAAGGTAATTATTAATGAACCTGACATTTTGGTCCTTCTGAGCCATGGAGGTCAATATACCGGAGCGAGAACCCAGGCGCTGCTGTTCGACATCTGGTAAGTGACCGTGCGCACGGCGTCTTCAAAACCCTTGGTGGGCCGGAGTTTTTCGACGGGGGCGCCTGGATTCTCGGCGGTTGAAGACTTTTCCTGCTGGAGGGAGACATCTGATGGATCTCGGGTAAGTCCACATTAATGTCTGCATGTTGTGAAGGTGTTTACAAATGCGTTAAAGGGACATTGTATGTGAGGCCCATTGTTGGGCTGGTTTCGCGTCCTGGGTGACGGCGATAAAACCCTGTGTTTATACTAGTCAATGGCAGGTACGGTGGGGCACTTTGCTGGAAAGTGTCCTGTGTCTCAGGGGTAGGCACGAATGTATTGTACTAGAGGTACAATATTGGGGCCGGGGAGTGTCCTGTGTCTAAAGGGTAGGCACGAATATACGTTGTATGTTGTTTGTGTGGTTTCTGCAGTAAAATTAAGATAAGCCTAGGAAATACAGTCGAAGGAGTGATAATAATAAAAATAGATATAATAAAGTTAACTCTGTGAGGCACACGAACTCACTACAAATAAATAAAAATGGGTTTGCTGGCCAGCTTAAAATGCATAAAATGCAGGATAATATATGCACTAATGCATAGAGGTAATATACATATATAAATAATATGTGAGTGGATAAAAGTGTAACAGCTTGTTCCACAGACACTAATGGAGGTAATATACATATATAAATAATATGTGAGTGGATAAAAGTGTAACAGCTTGTTCCACAGACACTAATGGCGAAATAAGGCCGGGGAGAAGTTAAAAAATACTATTTTGGGAAAATAGTGGGGGCTCCCTCGGATAACGGGGATATATTTAAGACCGTGGCGGCGGGAAAGTACTGTTTGGTAAGGAAAAAAATAGCGGGGCCTCCTCGGCTGACGGGGAAAATATTTACCGAGATAGGTGACGGGCGCGGAGGAAGTTTAACAAAAATAAAGGGAGCTAGAAAATTAATGGGGACACTGGTATTTGATTTGGTTAATCCGGGTATGACGTTTTGTGATTACAATAAATTGGGTTTTTTTTTTGTGATGCTTGGGCTTGTATAACAACAATTAGAATGGTTATTTCCAAGTGCTGGTGGTGCTTTGTTAATATAACCTATATGTACTGTCAATTTACAGCAATGTGATGGCTTATTGCAGCTTGGTTTTTGATCCCGTCCGCTAGCGGGAAAATGGTGTTTAAAAAGACAAAAGAATATATACAAAATGATCATTTAAATGTTTAGCAGGGAATGTCACCTGTGTTTTTATTATGCTCTAGACTTGCCAAAAAATGTGTCAACTGCGGGGGAAGCGTTTCTGGTGCAGCGGCTGCTGATTAGATGGGAGTGAAACATGTGGGCCGCGGGGCAGACGATTTAACTGTGTTGGGCTTTCGGGAGCGTTCGGACCGTGTAAACGACTAAAATTTTGTGATCCTTCCGTGAAGACATTATAATAATAATAATTGGCCTTGGGGGTGCTGAAGCAAACTTGAGGGCAGAAAATGGGTTTTTGCCATATTGTTGTGCTTGCAGCATACATATTCTGGATATATGGGGTCTTGGAAAAATATTGTTATGTAGTTGAATATCGGAAGAGGGGTTAATTTGACGTTTTAATGGTTGTCTTCTCTAAAAAGCGTTGTATTTGGGCACAGGGAAAAAGCTGGTTTGTAAACATAAGATAACAATGCTGTTTTCGCAGCAAGAGTGGAGGTCATAGTTAACGGCTAATTGCGTTTTCTGTTTGGACTTTTCAGAATAAGAACAATACATGGGCTGCAAGAAATGCAAGGTTATGCGAATGCTTTCGCATTGATATTTTGGGTTTTAAAATGAAATGCATTAAGAGGATAGAAAATCTGTTCAGTAAAAGGTTGATTTGGTAAAAAGCTTTGGATTTGGGAAATAGACCAAAATAGTCATTTTTGAGCAATTGTGGATTTCAAAGGGCTCTTAGTTAAAGGAAACTAGCTTTTGGAGGATAAAATAATATTAATACTATTTCAGAATTTTTTGATTATTCAAAATACTTTAATCCAGGAGGTTGGCTGTTTAAAAGAATAAAAGGCCAGGATGACAAAATTTACAATATTATGGTATATTGGTGACGATAAGGTTTTTAAAACATTAAAGTTTGTAATTAGGAATTGTCTAACAAAAGGTTGATTTCTCTCATTTAATTGTTGTAGATTTTTGTTTTGGTAACAGGCTATGGGAAATGACTCGTGTCTTAAGTAAACATCATATGAGGTGATTTACAAAGTATAGTAGGTATTGAATTATTTGGCTGTTAACGACATCAGATGGGAAATTTACAATGCAATAGTGGCATGATAAAATTCATGGCATTCATCCAAATAATTAGGTGAATTGTAAATAAAATAATTGGTTTAGGATGAGCATATTTTCCCTAAGAATGGAGTAACATGGAATGTTTTTCAAAGTGCACTTGAAAGAACATTGTCTGTTGTCCTGGCAGGAGGAAATATGCTTTGTCACAGGTCATATTGATGACTTTAAGGATATTACGGATTGGATAAGCATTGGTCAATTGATACAACCAAATAACGTTGCTTTTACGGCTTTAAGGGCATGCAAATTGGTTAGAACTTTAGCAACGATGGGGTTAATACGCCTGAATGTTACAGTGATAACGAGTGACAATAACAAGCTTAGATAAGGGAGGGAAAGGAGAAATTCTCCAAATTCCAGAATCTGGCTTAGAAACAGGTTATGTTAGTCGTTTTGGGTTTTTGACAGGATGTGGTAGTACATAAATTCTGGGAAATTTTGGGAAATTGGGGACCCCATATCTAAAACAAGTTTGAGACAAATGTGTAAATAGGCTCTATTTGGCGCTGGATGCACGAATTCTAGTGGGGCCTTTCATGTTTTGAAACAAGTGACGCTTTAGGTAGATGGGTTGTCTATGAACAAAATGGGATGGGGGAAATTCGCTTACAAATTCGGCGTGTTATCTTGGTTCATAGAATTTGGAGTCAAGGCGACGTAATAAAGGCCATAGGCGTCATGTTGTATAAATTAGGCGTGGATGAATTTGTTTTACAAATGGGGGAGATTATCTTATCACCTGAAACAAGTAGAAACAAAATTGGATGGCCACATTAAAAGGTGATTGGCATGCTATTAGAGGGAATTGGGATTTTCCAAAAACATGATAGGGGGCCATTAGGTCATGGCGGCTGTAAAAAATAAAAACTTTAGATGTGAAACTATTCCCACCTCAATTCGGGGAACAAACAGCTAAACTGATAGCATTAAAGAGGATATAACTTTGTGTGAAACTTGAAGGTAATTTTTTACAAACGGTTAAAATGCTAGAGTGGGGGTGTGTATATTAAAGGATCTACTAATGAATGCGGGGTGGATCCAGACTTTCCGGAATGTGGGGTATTCATGGCGTCCTCGAGAATTTGTGGATTTTCTCCGGGTACTCCAGTTTACTCCCACAAAATGAAATTATGGATGCTAGACTGGTTGAACACACTAAATTCTTCTGTTTATGAGTGTGAGCGTGAATGATAGTTTGTCTTTTTGTGTTTTTTGATTGGCAGACCACCGAGACATAATCTATCAATAAAAGATCAATAAAGAAAATAATTTGGGCTTGAGTCAAGGGAAGACCTATGTCTCGACAAGGGGGAGGTGGCCTTGCTACAACGGCACTACAAGGCTTAGGGTTTAAATCTATATGCATACCCACATATCCATTTCAAAAAATACATATAGATTTTATTTTATTTTTATTAGATCATATGGATATCATTCCACGATATGGAATTCCAGAAACTATTTATAGTGATAATGGCTCCCATTTTGTTAATATAATAGTTGTCTACCATCCACAATTGGCGGACCTTATATGAAGTCCTGTTTGGTAGACCTTACAAATTGTTATTATTCACTACACAATGACAATTGGATGATGAGGCGAATCTATCAGAGAAAAAAAAAAAAAACGCACACACCAAATTTAGACTATCAGAGGGAGATTTTGCTTGTCAACAGGAAACGGACGAAGCGACGGTGATTCTTGAAGACTGGATGCTGATAAGCAGCATAAAAGAAGAAACATCGGAGCAACGCAAAGTGGGAGGGTCCTTGTTACTGAAAGGGGACACGGATGCACCTTTCCCACAGTAAGAAGGTTGTCTAAATTGAAACGTTTCAAGAGGAAAACTCCCTAAACAAAGACAAAAAGTCATGTTGAAAACAATTATTGCTTTTGGGGCAATGAGATTAATGATGATTGTGATTCTATTCCTTTCCACAGTAGGGTTGTTTTCTCCAGTTGGAGAAAAAGGCGGAGGCGTTTCAATTGAGGATACACCTTCTTACGGGAGGGTAAACCGAGAAACATACACATTTACATTTAATTAACATTACCTACTAAATCAAATTTCCACATTGAAAATATATATTTGGACTCGGCGACGTCCCGGTTGCCATACAAAAAGAGATGGTGGGAAATATGTGTGGTACATTAACAGCAAAAAATTAAAGATTGGGAAAAGCCTTGTTGCAGAAATTGGTCAAGATTGGAAAGCTTGGACTGACATATTAACCTGTGAAATTTATTTCTGAAACAGGGATTTCCCAAACGGGGGATAATTGGGCGCTGTTAATGGAGTGTAAAGAAGGCAAGCACTATGTGGAGCTACTTTGGTTAAAGGGTGGTCTCAATTGAAACATTGAGGGGACGGGTAAGATAAACTTTCTGACTTAATAAAATACGGGAAACACCAATATTAATTGAAAAGATTATTGCTCAGCAAGCAATACCATAAAACTATAGGGAACTCTTTTATATTGGGTTTGACGTCTCCATATGGTTTCAATTGAGACTAAACCATCTTACAAAAGATTAGGATAAACTACCAGACAAGGGAAAATACGATGGGATCTAACAACTCCCTCAATCACCATTCATTTGGGGAAAAGTGTTTTTACAAATGAAAAAACGTGTCCTACTTGGCAAGAAAAAATATTGAAGCAGTGTTTATCCTGTTACGTGGTAAATAGGAAGTCAATTTTTCCACTGTTTAATCATTTTACCTGCTTAAACCTTACAGGGCATGGTCTGAAGCTGGGGGCGATAAATGAGACGTGGTGTACCGGCGTTCTAAAACAAACTACACCCCTGATACCACGTTCTGGCCTATGGTAGCGGGGTGGTAGATAAATTATACGACTCCTGCCGAAACGCGGCAGGACTAGGTACTTTGGTCTCACTGCTCTTACCGATGTCTGTTTTTCCATCCACAGTGGAGGAGATACAATTGGCGGCTCATAATTCGGAGATGAAGGGTCGACCCTCCCGACATCGTCAAGAGGCATGGAGGGAAGGAGATCCAACATACATTGATGCGATTGGCATCCCCCGGGGCGTACCAGATGAGTATAAGCTGGCTAATCAGATCGCAGCAGGTTGGGAGTCTATCTTCCTTCTAATCACCCCAAACAAAAATGTGGATAGAATAAATTACTTACATTACAATGTTCAAAACTTGGAAATTATACTGAACAGGGATTTGTGGCCATGAAGGAACAACTGGCAGCTACCAGTCTGATGGCGTTCCAGAATCGCATAGCGGTGGATATGATCCTTGAAACAGGGGGCGTGTGTGCAATGTTTGGAAAACAATGTTGCACCTTCATACCGAACAACGCGTCACCCAGTGGATCTCTCACCAGGGCCATTACTGGCCTGCAAACACTGAACCGCAATATGCAAGAGCACTCTGGAGTAGATACGTCCGCATTGTCAGATTGGTGGGATAAGACCTTTGGAAAATCTAAAGATTTGGACTATAGGCACAATTACCGCTATCCTAACATTGTGTGGGTGATGTAGTATCCCCTGTTTGCGCTCCTTGCTAAGCCGACTTATAACTACTGAAATTGCCCCTACAAATTCTAAAGTACATGAGTTGTATCTTATGGGACGGTTTGGGGAAAGCAGTGAGGTCCAGGAGTACGGTAAATCCGAGGACCAATTGGACGAATATAATTATGTTTTTTCTCTTTCAGACCAGCCATGGGAGTAAGGAGTAGGCGGATAAAATCGCAGTCACCGACATTTCCATTTAGTGATTACTAAGAAATGACTAATAACATACATATTATAAAAACGGGGGAATGTTGGGTTTATTCTGTTTTATTATTATAATAGTTATATTAATTCATTTCTTTATTAAATCAATCTCTTTCTTTTCTTTGTATTAATTCATTACTTTGTTAAATCATTCTCTTTCTGTTTTTCAAAAGTCTTGAGGTCACACCAAGTCATCTTTAACCTAGACAGCCTGTTCCAGGATGGTTATACAAACAATCCACCCAATCTGGGTCCTTGAGATTTGGTGGGCCCTTGGTGACGAGGACAGGGCTATTCGGACAATAACAAGAATATTGTTATCGTTATGTAACCGTACACTTCGGGTTTTTCTGTATGTAACGATTATATGATTATGATTATATTATATGATTCTTAGGTCAAGGAGGTTGTATAATTACTCTAATCTAAATGTTGTTAGGTCTAGTCCCTGTTTTTGTTATTAGTAAAATACTTTGATTGTTATTGTAGTCCCAGATGTTGTTTTTACTCATACGTGATGGAATGATCAACAACTCTGTAACTTGTGACCATAAGAATGGGACGAAAACGTCTATTCGAGGAGACGTTCGGAAGTTGTAAGGGACACTTGCTGTAACTCTCCCTTCCGGAGGCTTTTACCTGTTGAATCCATTTCTATTTAATTAAATGTCAATAATTGAATAAGTTGTCTTCCTGCAGTTATTGATAATTACGGACGAAGGTAATTATTAATGAACCTGACAGTGGATAGAATAAATTACTTACATTACAATGTCCAAAACTTGGAAATTATGTTAAACAGGGATTTGTGGCCATGAAGGAACAACTGGCAGCTACCAGTCTGATGGCGTTCCAGAATCGCATAGCGGTGGATATGATCCTTGAAACAGGGGGCGTGTGTGCAATGTTTGGAAAACAATGTTGCACCTTCATACCGAACAACACGTCACCCAGTGGATCTCTCACCAGGGCCATTACTGGCCTGCAAACACTGAACCGCAATATGCAAGAGCATTCTGGAGTAGATACGTCCGCATTGTCAGATTGGTGGGATAAGACCTTTGGAAAATATAAAGATTTGGCTACATCCTTCATGGTGACTATTGGCACAATAACCGCTATCCTAACATTGTGTGGGTGCTGTATTATCCCCTGTTTGCGCTCCTTGCTAAGCCGACTTATAAATACTGCAATTGCCCCTACAAATTCTAAAGTACATGAGTTGTATCTTATGGGACGGTTTGGGGAAAGCAGTGAGGTCCAGGAGTACGGTAAATCCGAGGACCAATTGGACGAATATAATTATGTTCTTTCTCTTTCAGACCAGCCATGGGAGTAAGGAGTAGGCGGGAAAAATCACAGGCACCCGACATTACCATTTAGTGATTACTAAGAAATGACTAATAACATACATATTATAAAAACGGGGGAATGTTGGGTTTATTCTGTTTTACTATTATAATAGTTATATTAATTCATTTCTTTATTAAATCATTCTCTTTCTATTCTCTGTATTAATTCATTACTTTGTTAAATCATTCTCTTTCTGTTTTCAAAAGTGTTGCGAGGTCACGAGTATTGCCAAGTCATCTTTAACCTGGACGGCCTGTTCCAGGATGGTTATAAAAACAATCCACCCAATCTGGGTCCTTGAGATTTGGTGGGCCCTTGGTGACGAGGCCAGGGCTATTCGGCCAATAACAAGAATGTTGTTATCGTTATGTAACCGTGCACTTCGGGTTTTTCTGTATGTAACCATTATATGATTATGATTATATTATATGATTCATTAGGTCAAGGAGGTTGTATAATTACTCTAATCTAAATGTTGTTAGGTCTAGTCTCCTGTTTTTGTTATTAGTAAAAAACTTTGATTGTTATTGTAGTCCCAGATGTTGTTTTTACTCATACGTGATGGAATGATCAACAACTCTGTAACTTGTTTTGATTCATGACCATAAGAGTGGGACGAAAACGTCTATTCGGTGAGACGTTCGGAAGTTGTAAGGTGACACTTGCTGACTCTCCCCTTCGGAGGCTTTTATCTGTTGTATCCATTTCTATTTAATTAAATGTCAATAATTGAATAAGATGTCTTCCTGCAGTTATTGATAATTACGGACGAAGGTAATTATTAATGAACCTAATATTTTGGTCCCTCGGAGCTTTGGAGGTCAATATACCGACGCGGGAACCCAGGCGCTGCTGACCGACATCTGGATAAAGACCGTGCACGGCGTCTTCAATACCCTTTTCCAGGGCCGGAGTTTTCGACGGGGGCGCCTGGATTCTCGGCGGTTGAAGACTTTTCCTGCTGGAGGGAGACATCTGATGGATCTCGGGTAAGTCCACATTAATGTCTGCATGTTGTGACGGTGTTTCCAAATGCGTTAAAGGGACATTGTATGTGAGGTCCATTGTGGGCTGGTTTCGCGTCCTGGGTGACGGCGATAAAACCCTGTGTTTATACTAGTCAATGGCAGGTACGGTGGGGCATTTTGCTGGAAAGTGTCCTGTGTCTAAAGGGTAGGCACGAATATATTGTAAACGTTGTATGGTGTTTGTGTGGTTTCTGCAGTAAAATTAAGAAAGGCCTAGGAGATACAGTCGATACAGTCGAATAGACAATAATAATATTAATAATAATAAATATAATAGAGTTAACTGTGTGAGGCACACAAACTCACTACAAAAATAAAAAGTAAAATATGGGTAACAAGTGTAGCAAGGCGGGTTTGGATGACGATCCAAAAATACGTCTAACTTGTAAAGATTGGAAATTTGTGGAAAGACAAAGCGCTTCAAAAGTTAAACATTTAAATAAATGGATAAAAAATTATGGGTTTGCTGGCCAGCTTGATTTACAAAAAATTTCTGAATTACAAGATAAAATACGCGCTAAACATAAAGGGGACCTAAGGAAAATGGAGAAGGATGGTTATAATGACACCTATTTTTGTTTTTTAATGGCGAAAAAATGTTGTGATGGGAATGCCAAAAATGCTGATAAAGGTGGGGCTGGAAGCGCAGAACAGGCTGTGTTTTTCCAAAGAAAAGAGGATTCTGAGACGGGCCCGGTGGGTAAGAAACGGGACGTGAAAAAAGAGGAAACCGATGAGCAATTGTCGGGGGAGGTTGGGGCGGTACGGTCAACAAATCCGTTTGTACCCTTTCCAACAGATGTGCAAGACCGTTTGACCAGGTCGGGGGGATCCGTGGGGGAATGGTCAAAAACATTGGGACAAACGCTATCACCGCCTGAAAAGCCGCTAATGAATGACATGGTGCTTGAACAATTCCCCATGATCGAGGTTGCTAACCCTAATGTGGAGAGTGACCAACCCCGTGTTATTTTGGTGCATAGAACTTGGACTCAGGACGACGTGAAAAAAGCCGTAGACGGCATCACGTCGTACAAAATAGACGTGGGGGAATTTGTCGTGCAGATGGAAGATATTAGACGGTCATATCACTTAAATGGAGTAGAAACGCAGCAGATTTGGATGGCCGCGTTAAAAGGTGATTGGCATGCTATTAGAGGAGATTGGGATCCAAAATCAAAGTGTGGACCATTAGCTCATGATAGCCGTGAATTGGAAATAAGAGTGCGTGAGCTGATAGAGCGTGCCACGAAAAAATTTAAAACAAAAGCAAATTATACTGCGATTGGTAGAGCTAAACAAAAAGATAATGAGGCTTTTGATGAATATTTAATCAGGATGTCTGCTTGTTTTAAAGTCAACAGTGGCATTCCTGAGGATAACACGGTGGGCAGCCTTTATCAAGAGCAACTAAAAAATGTGTTACACGCTAATTCAAATCATGCCCTCCGGGAATGGATTGAGAAATATTGGGTAGATAGGCCCACGGGCACGCTTGACCAATACGTAAATCAAGCGTTGCATGCAGAAGGGGTGCTAAAGAAAAACGGTAAAAAACATGGGGGGCCGTCCTCTGCGGGGGAAGAAATGTTTTACCAAGAAAGAGAAGAAGGACATAAAAAGTTTAACAAAATTAACTGGAGAAAAGATGGGGGTAAGTTAAATAAATATCGGAGATTTAAAAGTAATGCACTGGATTTGTGGAAGAACTGGGCACATTTCGCGGGATTGCCCAGACAACAGAGCCTCTAGGGCTGGGACTCAATCAGCAAGGCCTGGCGTAGGGCCAGGGCCCAGTGGGACAACTGGTGGGGTCCAGTCTAGGGGAGTGGAGCTAAATTTAGCGGAAATACTGACACTTGATTCAATTAAACCTGAAATTACATTGTTTGTGAATGGGGTACGTTTAACATTTTTGTGTGATACTGGAGCTTGTAAAACTGCAATTACACAGGATGTTCCGGGAATTAAATTTATGAAAAATAAGGTTTATGTGGCGACAGCTGATGGGCAGGTTGCTACTGCTTCAGAGACGTTTCCGGTTTGGATAAGGGATCCGGAAGGGGAAACATGTAAAATGTCGGTGTTGGTGGTAAAAGAGTGTCCTGTCAATTTACTGGGTAGGGATGGACTATTACAATTGGGATTGGCGTTAGTACCCTCCGCTAGTGGAAATATGGTGGTTAAAAGGCGAAAGGAAATTAATTGTGGCCAATTAAATGTTTTGCATGTAGAGCAACCTGCTTTCTTTTACTATACTCTGGATGTGTCTAATAATACGCCGGCTTGTGTGGGAAACAGTTTGTTATCTACAGCTGCTAGTTTGATTGAGACGCGGCAGAGTGTGGCGAGCATAAACTCCCTCCATGTTATAATGTGGTACAAAATGACGGAGGGGCCTGACGAAATTTATGAAAACAAATTGAGACGAGTCACGCCGTCTGAAATTAAATTGGAATATATGTACAAGGACGGAATTTCTACAGTTGTGGCAGGGGTTGAGTTGTCAAGGGAATATAAGACTCTTTTTCTCGAGTGGGGAACTCCACACATTGTATTATGCAAGCCACATAATCAGGGAAAGGAGGTGATACGTGACTTTATACAAACAGCCCGCGAGACGAGTGATTGGATAATGTTGGATACAGGTCTTGAGTATAGCGAAAGTACGGAAACATACAGAAAGGCAGTGTTTCAGACTGTGGGGGTGAATGTGAATGTGGGAATTTACCTGCTATGACTATCACAAACAACTAAGGAAGTATATCTACTATCGGAAGAGGAGGAGGAGTTGTTAGCAACAGTCCCTCCTGAAATATGGTCAAAAGGACCTTCCGATGTAGGGCTCGTTAAAGGGGTTATACCTGTAGTAATTAGACCAAAAAGTGAATTTAGGCCATGTATACGACAATATCCACTAAAACCTGATGCCTTAAAAGGAATAAGTCCGGTAATTGAAGATTTATTAAGGGCGGGAGTGATAATTGAATGTGATGATTCACCCTGTAATTCCCCAATTTTTCCAGTAAAAAAGGCGGCTCCTTCTGTGGGATGGAGAATGGTTCAGGATTTACAAGCGGTAAACTCTGCAGTAATTCAACGCGCGCCGTGTGTGCCAGATCCACACACACTTCTGAATAATTTGGATCCAGAGGCAGCATTTTTTACGGTAATTGACATAAGTAATGCTTTTTTCTCCATCCCATTAGATCGAGATAGTCAATATTGGTTTGCGTTTACGTTTGGTAGGAAAAAATATACTTTTACAAGATTACCACAAGGATACTGTGAAAGCCCCACGATATATTCACAGATAATGAGTAGCAGTGTAGCAAGATTCCAGCCACCGGGGGGCAGCCAGATTATTGTGTATGTGGATGTTGTGCTTGTGGCGTCGCCTAGTGTGGAAGTGTGTAAAAAGGACACTGTGACATTGATAAGGCACCTGGCGTCGGAGGGCCACAAAATAAGCAGAAATAAATTGCAGTTTTCTAAAGAACAAGTGAAATATTTGGGACATAATCTGGTGAAAGGTGGGAAAAAGATTTTGGATGACAGAAAGAGGGTGGTGTTGGAAGCACCCAAGCCGCTAACTAAAAGACAAATCATGTCATTTTTGGGTCTTACTAATTACTGCAGGACGTGGGTTCCAAATTATGCAGAAATTGTTTCCCCCCTTTCTAAATTAATGAATGAAGATGGGTTAAAAATGAACTCGGCTCTGAATTGGACGGCAGAGGCTGAGAATGCGTTTTGTACAATAAAACAGATGCTAGTTACTAGTGGGATTTTGGCGTTACCTAATTATAATAAACCCTTTGTGCAAATGGTGGACTGTAGAGGAGAGTACATGACGTCTGTTTTAACTCAGAATTTCGGAGGGAAATTGAGGCCTGTTGCATATTTTTCAACCAGATTAGATAAGGTGGCCTGCGCGCTACCTCACTGTGTGCGTGCAGTTGTGGCTGCTTCCATGGCAGTGGAGAGCAGCGCCACAATAGTACTTTTTCATTCTGTAACCCTTAGGGTGCCGCATGCAGTGGCTGCATTGTTATTACAGACTAATATGAAATTTTTGTCTCCTGCCAGGCATTTGTCTTGCATAGCCATTTTACTTTCACAACCGCATCTCACACTCGAGAGGTGCGTCAAAATTAACCCAGCTACTTTGTTGCCAATTCCAGGGGATGGGGAACGGCATGATTGCCAAGCATTAGCTGAAGAGGCTACAAGGTGTAGGAAAGATTTGAAAGATCAACCGCTAGACAGCGGTGAAGTCCTATTTGTTGATGGTTCTGCTAGGATAGATGAAATGGGAAAATTAAGGGCAGGGTATGCGGTTGTCACCGCGACTAAAGTTTTAAAAGCAGAACCATTGCCACCAAATTACTCAGCACAAGCAGCAGAATTGGTTGCGTTAAGGGAAGCATGCATTTTGATGACCAACGGTGTTGTTACGATTTATACCGATAGTCAATATGCGTACTCGTCGTGCCATGTTTTTGCTAGTTATTGGGCAAATAGGGGCATGGTTTCGTCTACGGGTAAAGCAGTGACTCATGCCAAATTATTGCAACAACTGATAGCCGCAGTTCAGCTTCCAAAACAAATCGCTGTTTGTAAATGTGCGGCACACACTTCAAAAAAGGATCAGGTTTCCCTGGGAAATGCCTTTGCTGATAAGACAGCGAAGGAAGCTGCGGGGAGACCCTTTATTGGGATGACTGACTCTGTATATAAAAACAATATACTATCGGAAGACATTTTGGCAAAAATGCAGATACAGAGTCCTCAATTGGAATTTAAAAAATGGATTGACAATGGGGCAAAATTAAAAATGGGGTTTATACCAGTATTGAGGGGAAGCCAATCTTACCAAAAAACTTGTTTAGATGGGCTGCTATTTTGATTCATGGGAAGTCACATGTCTCAACAGGGGGGATGGTGGCCTTAGTACAACGCCACTACAAGACGTACGGTTTTAATTTATACGCAAAACATTTCTGTAGAGCATGTTTGATTTGTGCTCGGCATAATTCCCAAGGGGCCGTACGGCCAAAACGCGGACAATTCCCAAAAGCTACATATCCATTTCAAAAAATACATATGGATTTTATTGAATTAAGTAAGAGTGCAGGAAAAAAATATTGTTTAGTCATTGTGGATGCCTTTTCAAAATGGGTTGAGATTTTCCCAGCAAAAACCCCGGATGCTTTAACAGTAGCAAAGGCATTATGTAAGGATATAATTCCAAGATATGGAATACCAGAAACCATCTATAGTGATAATGGTACTCATTTTGTTAATAAAATAATTGAAGGAATTGGCACTAGGTTCCATATTTCGCTGCGAAATCATTGCGCATACCATCCACAATCAGCTGGCCTTGTCGAAAGAATGAATGGAACCATAAAAAATAGACTAAACAAATACATGGAAGAAACAAAAAGGCCATGGACTGAATGCATTGATTTAGTAAAATTATATATTAACATCACAGCTTCAAATGGATTAACCCCATATGAAGTCCTGTTCGGTAGACCCTACAAATTACCATTATTCACTACACAATGGGAATTGGATGATGAGGCAAATTTAGCAGACTACATGCGGAAATCTTTAGAAAAGCGCACCGAACTTAAGTTACCAGAGGGAGATTTTGCTTCTCAACAGGAAACGGACGAAGCGACAGTGGTTCCTGGAGACTGGGTGCTGATACGCAGCATTAAAAAGAAACACTGGAGCGACGCCAAGTGGGAAGGTCCATACCAAGTGTTGCTGACCACCCCAACTGCTATCAAGATAGCTGAGAGAGCTACCTGGATCCATCTTTCCCACAGTAAGAAGGTTATCTCAATTGAAACGTTCCAAAGGAAAACTCTCCCAGAGAAAACCAAAAGGTCATGTTAAAAACAAAAACAATCATTGCCCTTAGGGCAATGGGATTGATGTTTGTGATTCTATTCCCATCCACAGTAGGGCTGCTTTCTACAATTGGAGAAAGAGGAGGAGGCGTTTCAATCGAGGATACACCTTCTTACAAAAGGGTAAAAAGGGAAGCTGTCCCTGGGAAAAAATTATACGACATGACAACACCCACCAAATCAAATTTACAAACGTGTTTCAAAGATATTGTTCCAAGGGAAAACGCACACAAAATATTCTGTTTTCCAGAAAATAAGACTGCGGAAATCTACCTTTTCTGGGAGAAATTAACTTTAGAAACACGATTATCCCAAACAACATACAAGGGATCAGCCTATGGGGGAGGGTATGAGTGGTATATAACGGTTCAGTATGAGGATTGGGGGAGCCTTGTCGCAGAAACTGGTCAAGATTGGAAAACGTGGAGTACACGACCTTGCGCGAAAATCATCAGACCCCTGATAAAATAAACCCATACGTTGAAAGGATTAAAGATAGTGATCCAGACGGAAAAAATTAAATGTGGAAAAGGGCCTTGTCAAATGTATTTCCTAAGACCATGGGCAAGTGGAGAAGACATGTTTTTCAAATTCTACATTTGTGTCTGAACAGAAATAACCACGCTTATGGATCTTGAGGGAGAAAATTTGGAGAAGGGGACGCCCGGTTCGGCCATAATCAGATTAAAGGGGAAAATGACCAGGGATGAGGAATTCATTACTGCGACAGGGGTTTCCCAAACATGGAATAATTAGTTACTGCTAATGGGAAGTACAGTTGGCGCTATAAATCAATCTTGTGTAGCATGTATGGGGCCTCGGCCTCTTTTACGAATAATACCCGCGCAGATTACTTTTGATTGTGTAACAGAGGTAATGACAAAAAAAGATGTAAGTCCCAATTGTGAGAAGTGGAATAAGGTATACTCTGTTACAAAAGGTGAAAAGGAGATACCCACATTTTCAAAACATGTTGCCTTTAATCATTTTTCCTGCTTAAACCTTACAGGGCATGGTCTGAAGCTGGGGGCGATAAATGAGACGTGGTGTGCCGGCGTTCTAAAAACAACTGCACCCCTAATATCACGATCTGACCTGTGGTGGTTGTGTGGTGGAGATAAAATATACGATTCCTGTCAAAACGCGGCAGGACTATGTGCTTTGGTCTCACTGCTCTTACCAGTGTCTGTTTTTCCATCCACAGTGGAGGAGATACAATTGGCGGCTCAAAATTCGGAGATGCTGAAGGGTCGTCCCTCCCGACATCGTCGAGAGGCATGGAGGGAAGGAGATCCAACATACATTGATGCGATTGGCATCCCCCGGGGCGTACCAGATGAGTATAAGCTGGCTAATCAGATCGCAGCAGGTTGGGAGTCTATCTTCCTTCTAATCACCCCAAACAAAATGTGGATAGAATAAATTACTTACATTACAATGTCCAAAAACTCGGAAATTATACTGAACAGGGATTTGTGGCCATAAAGGAGCAGCTGGCAGCTACCAGTCTGATGGCGTTCCAGGATCGCATAGCGCTGGATATGATCCTTGCTGAAACAGGGGGCGTGTGTGCAATGTTTGGAAAAGAATGTTGCACCTTCATACCGAACAACACGTCACCCAGTGGATCTCTCACCAGGGCCTTTACTGGCCTGCAAACACTGAACCGCAATATGCAAGAGCATTCTGGAGTAGATACGTCCGCATTGTCAGATTGGTGGGATAAGACCTTTGGAAAATATAAAGATTTGGCTACATCCTTCATGGTGACTATTGGCACAATAACCGCTATCCTAACATTGTGTGGGTGCTGTATTATCCCCTGTTTGCGCTCCTTGCTAAGCCGACTTATAAATACTGCAATTGCCCCTACAAATTCTAAAGTACATGAGTTGTATCTTATGGGACGGTTTGGGGAAAGCAGTGAGGTCCAGGAGTACGGTAAATCCGAGGACCAATTGGACGAATATAATTATGTTCTTTCTCTTTCAGACCAGCCATGGGAGTAAGGAGTAGGCGGGAAAAATCACAGGCACCCGACATTACCATTTAGTGATTACTAAGAAATGACTAATAACATACATATTATAAAAACGGGGGAATGTTGGGTTTATTCTGTTTTACTATTATAATAGTTATATTAATTCATTTCTTTATTAAATCATTCTCTTTCTATTCTCTGTATTAATTCATTACTATGTTAAATCATTCTCTTTCTGTTTTCAAAAGTGTTGCGAGGTCACGAGTATTGCCAAGTCATCTTTAACCTGGACGGCCTGTTCCAGGATGGTTATAAAAACAATCCACCCAATCTGGGTCCTTGAGATTTGGTGGGCCCTTGGTGACGAGGCCAGGGCTATTCGGCCAATAACAAGAATGTTGTTATCGTTATGTAACCGTGCACTTCGGGTTTTTCTGTATGTAACCATTATATGATTATGATTATATTATATGATTCATTAGGTCAAGGAGGTTGTATAATTACTCTAATCTAAATGTTGTTAGGTCTAGTCTCCTGTTTTTGTTATTAGTAAAAAACTTTGATTGTTA
Source organism: Stigmatopora nigra (assembly GCF_051989575.1). NCBI lineage: Eukaryota > Metazoa > Chordata > Actinopteri > Syngnathiformes > Syngnathidae > Stigmatopora > Stigmatopora nigra. Next base: position 327,818 of record NW_027551613.1, read on the forward strand.
TTGTAGTCCCAGATGTTGTTTTTACTCATACGTGATGGAATGATCAACAACTCTGTAACTTGTTTTGATTCATGACCATAAGAGTGGGACGAAAACGTCTATTCGGTGAGACGTTCGGAAGTTGTAAGGTGACACTTGCTGACTCTCCCCTTCGGAGGCTTTTATCTGTTGTATCCATTTCTATTTAATTAAATGTCAATAATTAAATAAGATGTCTTCCTGCAGTTATTGATAATTACGGACGAAGGTAATTATTAATGAACCTAATAATTTAGCATCATTCTAAGTGATAGAAATTAAGTTATAGTGAAAACTATGATACTTGGCCAAAACGTGATTTTCAGCGCATGAAACGCACGTTAAGGCAATAAAAACTGAAATGTTCCCCTGCTGCGAAACAAACTGTCAGAGGCACATAGTTACTGTGTATATAGTGTAAAATCGTCCAATTCAAGTAAGTTTTGAATTTAGCATCATTCTAAGTGATAGAAATTAAGTTATAGTGAAAACTATGATACTTGGCCAAAACGTGATTTTCAGCGCATGAAACGCACGTTAAGGCAATAAAAACTGAAATGTTCCCCTGCTGCGAAACAAACTGTCAGAGACACATAGTTACTGTGTATATAGTGTATAATTGTCCAATTCAAGTAAGTTTTTCATTTGGCATCATTCTAAGTGATAGAAATTAAGTTATAGTGAAAATTGTGATACTTGGCCAAAACGTGATTTTCAGCGCATGAAACGCACGTTAAGGCAATAAAAACTGAAATGTTCCCTGCTGCGAAACAAACTGCCAGAGGCACATAGTTACTGTGTCTATAGTGTAAAATCATCCAATTCAAGTAAGTATTGCATTTAGCATCATTCTAAGTGCTAGAAATTAAGTTATAGTGAAAACTATGATACTTGGCCAAAACGTGATTTTCAGCGCATGAAACGCACGTTAAGGCAATAAAAACTGAAATTTCCCCTGCTGCGAAACAAACTGTCAGAGGCACATAGTTACTGTGTATATAGTGTATAATTGTCCAATTCAAGTAAGTTTTTCATTTTGCATCATTCTAAGTGCTAGAAATTAAGTTATAGTGAAAACTATGATACTTGGCCAAAACGTGATTTTCAGCGCATGAAATGCACATTAAGGCAATAAAAACTGAAATGTTCCCCCGCTGCGAAACAAACTGTCAGTGACACATAGTTACTGTGTATATAGTGTATAATCGTCCAAATTAAGTAGGTTTTTCATTTGATATCATTCTAAGTGATGGAAGTTAGGGTTAGGGTTAGGGTTAGGTTAAGTTATAGTGAAAACTATGATACCTGGCCAAAACGTGATTTTCAGCACATGAAACGCACATTAGGGCAAAAAAACTGAAATGTTTGTTAGGTCTGAAAATACAACTTCAGGAGCAGGCTAAGAAAGAGTGAGATAAATTTAAATAGAAAATATGTATTACCAGACTGCAAAGTGGACAGTGAGAGTTCCTACAGTGGGGTCCTGTTCACTGCGATGTTACTGCAACTCTAGTCGAATGACCAGTGAGTGTGTCTTAAATACAGGCAAAACTGACAGTTGTCCCTAAGACTTTGGACAGATACGTTTCAGTCATTTGCAGGGCAACAAGTAATTGATTAGTGTCGGGCCTGGAATCTGTAGTCAATGGTTTCCAGACGTAGGGTGTTCTTCGCTGTTCCTACCCTGGGGAACACCGCCATCATGATTTTGGAGGAGACTGACCATTGTTTGTATTAGAGGGGGACATCCGAGTCCCAAACTGAATCATGGGGGAAGAAATCAAAGCTCCGTCGTTGACGCCTGGTGGGTAGATGTGGGTTGGCGTCGACAGTTGGAATCGAGTCTGCTGTTAGAACGTACGTGTGGTCGGATGCAGATGTAGGGACACAGAGCCCAGTTGTATTGGTGGGGATGATCATATACACTTGCCTTTCGCAGAGCCACCATATTTGGTCCAGTACTGTCCATGATTGGGAAGGAATGTGTCTGATCTCGGCACACCTGGTGACGTGAAGTTGGTCTAAAGGGGTCTTCGGATCCGGTCCGCTGAAGTTGAAACAGGATGGATAACAGTCTGTTCGGTTGTTGCACTGGACATACGTTGCGGTATTGACTGTAGCCGCTAATGGTACTGCGACCATGGTATGTAGGCGGTCGAGCTTTGCTGGAAGGATTCTCTCAAATTACCCAGAATACAGTTGTAGGTGAGGTTGGCGAGTTCTTCGTTCTGTCGGTTGGCCCATAGCTGTGGTTGGTCTTCCATGTTTTTTCTGAGTCTGAGTTTTACTGTTCTAATGGTTTGTTCGACGAGTCCAGCACTTTGGTTCAGTTTGATGAAATCCATGTTCAGAAGCTCGAAGGGATATGTTCCTGTTTGCCTTGTTCCATGCTTGGGTCGTTCGTTGCCTTGAGAGTCGTGTCTACAGCAGTTCAGACAGTTTCTGCCCAAAAAATTGAAGTAAGTTTGGAGACCTCTGGGAACATGCATTGTTTGTTGTACTGTACTGATCATCCCTCCTGTTGAGACATGGCTCCTCACATGGCTCAATTTGGCAATTACTTCAAACAATGATCGTGTCACGCATGGCTTGTTTTCTACTGCATAGAGTCCGTTCTTGTGTTGAGTGGCTCCTTTTGTTTCCCATTGCAGTTTCTCTTTTTCTGGGGCATGATTTTGCATTTCTCTTAGGAATTCAGCAGGGATTGGGCTGTGTCTTTCCACCGTCACGTCTTGTTCTAGGAATAGTCTACATGCCTCTGTCAGTGCCACTATTCCTGCGGCTTGTGCGGACCAGTCGCCAGGGAGTCGTCCTGTCTTGAGGTTGTCTTTTTGAGTCACCACGGCATATACGTTGTGTTTTTCTCCATCCAGGGTTTTTGATGATGATCCATCCCCATAGGCAATGTGTCCAGGGGGCAATGGGTTGTCCATTAGGTCAGTTGCATATACGTGGTTAATTATGATTCGTTGAGTGGGCAACTGTGAGAATTGGTTTAACCACTTGTCGTCCGGTCTCCCATGAACTTCAGGGTGACATGTCATGGCCATGTTTGTTGTTCCTGTCCTGGTGCTGCTGGGCAGATATCTTCAGACTGTTCTCTTAGACTTTCAGCTACCTTGGCAGAATCATTCCCGACAATGTCGAAAACGTAGAAGCTGTTAGATGTGGTCAAGTGGAAGATATTTTTGGTCTGTAATTCCCTGGGTTGGAAGCCATTTTGGGTGGCCACTAGGCTTAGCCCAAGCTGGACCATGATATCTCGTCCCGGTAACTCTCCGATTTCCTTTTGCAGTCTGACAATAAACCCATCCCTTTTGTTGCGTTCTCACCCATATTAATCACCTACTTAATAGTTTAAACAACAATTATTTTCTAAATTACCCGAAATTGATATCCACTTTGTGATTAACCCAATATCTCTGAACAGACAAAGACTAAAAGTCCCTGACTTTGTCTTAGTTAAGTCCCTGACTCTATTAACAGACCAAGACTATAAAGCCCTTGCTAATTCTTGTTCTACTTTCATTGGTCCCGGACCAAAAAATCGTCCATTTCAAGTAAGTCATTCATTGGCATCATTCTAGGTGATTCTGGAGCTATCACCCACCATAAACAGTGTCCAAAACAGGCGATACAAAATAGTGGTTGCATTATAACAGGGTCCAGTCGGTTCTGGTGGGTGTTTGTATACGAAACTTGTGTCCAATTATGATGGGGATGTATACTTGACTATTCTGTATAGAAGTAATCATCTAGCGATGTTCAGAAGTTCTGTTATGCCCGAATGAATTACTTTCATTTGGTCACTTTATTTACAAGTGGTGGTTTAGAAACAGGCCCAGTCGGTTTTGGTTGGTGCTTTTACCCAGAATTTGTGTTTATTGTGTGAGTGGATGTATTTTCACTATTTTGTATAACAATAATGATCCAGGATGGTTCTGGAGCTATTTCCCACCACAAACAGTGTCCAAAACAGGCATTTTGCGGTTCAAGTAGTGGTTGTATTAAAACCAGGCCCAGTCGGTTCTGGTTCGTGTTTTTACCCAGAAATTGTGTCCAATGATGATGGGGATGTATTTTTGATTATTCTTTATAAAAATAATATTCTAGGGATGTTCAGAAATTCTGTTATGCCCGAATCAATGACCTCAATTTGGGCACTTTATTTACAAGTGGTTGTTTAGAACCAGGCCCAGTCGGTTCTGGTTGGTGCTTTACCCACAATCAGTGTCGATTGTGTGGGTGGATGTATTTTCACTATTCTCTGTAAGAATAAAGATCCAGGGATGTTCTGAGACGATTTCCCACCATAAATAGTGTCAAAAACATGCATTTTGCGACAAAAATAGTGGTTGTATTAGAACCAGGCCCAGTCGGTTCTGGTTTGTGTCTACACCCGTAACGTGTGTCCAATAGGAATGGGGTTGATGTTTTGACTATTCTGTAGAAAAATTATCATCTGGGGATGTTCAGAAGTTCTTCTATGCCCGAATAAATGACCTCCATTTGGGCACTTTATTTTGCATGGTGGTTGTAGTAAAACCAAGCCCAGTCAGTTCTGGTTTGTGCTTTTACCCAGAGTTAGTGTTGATTGTGTAGGTGGATGTATTTTCACTATTCTGTCTAAAAATAAAGATCCAGGATGGTTCTAGGGGTATTTCCCAGTGTTGGGGCTACCAGCCAACACTTAAATAAACTCGAACACAGGAACACACACTGATGCGGATGGAATGAAAGTTATAGGCCGCGTCTGCAGAAGCGGGGGAGTGGACAAATCAGAGGCCCGATAGTGTGACTACTCTCCAAGCTCCTCAAGGCTGTTTCCCGCTGAAAAGTTGCTTCAACTGTGGTTTTATTAGAGATAAGACAAGTCATAAAAATGGGAGGCGTCAATACAAATGCAGGACGTGGAGTACAAAAGGTTTAGTGCACATTTTAACCAATAGGTGTAAATTAATATTCTATTCTAGTAACCTTTAATATATCATAGTGAAATGGGTGCAAGATTATATATATATGCATGCAAATATATTTCACATATCCCCCCTGAAGTTACTTTGAAAGAATTTTCATTTTCATCAATCTATATCCCTCCTTTGCAGGTTTTAGAATACAAATATCATTAATAGTCACTCAACAGGGTATGAAAAATAACTAAATCACTTGTCAAGGCAGAGGCGAAAAACTCAAGTTTACTCAGGGGTACTTGAGGAAAATTCCTCTGCGTCCCCCTTAATGAGCGAACACAATTTTTTAAGTCAAGACAAGTACATTTACCCAGACGACTCGACATCCGGGGATTCATCACACTTTGGAAGAGTGCTAGAATCTCCGGCAAGGTTTGTCATGCTGTGAAACTGTATGTCACTGTAAGCTACCAGCGTGTGCTGGATATTTTTTTGAATCATAACTTTCATACAAGGGATTACACACATTGAAAAGATGCAGAATAGAATTAAAACCGCAAAAAAAGGGAGTTGCAAATTTAATCAGAATAGAGAACCATGATCCGGTTGTCAACCACGACCACAGTGATGCACCTATGGCTGAGTGATCTTGGGCCATGGTGTTGGCTAAGGCTTTCATTTCAGCTATGGCACGAGTTATGTTACCTTCGTCACCGGTTTCATCTGGGATGAAGGTGCAACAGTGTTCTCCAACTATGGCACACACACCTCCATCCTTGGCTGTTATCAAATCTAGGACCATGCGGTCTTGCAACTCCATTTCTCTAAAGGCTTTTAATTCCTCTGCTATACCTTGTAGGGCTTTGATAGTTTGGTTAATGAACAATCCCATCCGATAATTCAATGGTTCTACACGGAGCATAACTTTACCCACTCCAATCTGTGGAAGTAGTGACAATATGACTTTCTCGGAGGTGGACCATAATTTGTGATCATCAGGGACATTACTACCCCAAATTGAATCATGTGGTTTAAATTGTACAGGTATAAATCTCTTATATCTTACTGGTATTTTCACTCCCCTTAAAAGGAATGCATCTTGAACCATCTGCACCATTGCACAGCGACCATTCCATACTGTGGGCAAACCCAAATACACTGTATGCCCACACATCCAATACCCATCATCTTGGGGATCAGTGCCCATTACATCAGGGAGAGTGTAATAGTCCCTGCAGGTGGCACCCATGGGTACTCCTGTGGCATTGAACCTGGCTTTGTTAGTGGTGTCTCGTCTGCACGGGGTAAGTATATCCCTACAGAATTTCATGGGGACTTCTCCTACTGGTCTGGACTTACCCCAGAATGTCATATTACTAGCGAAACACACAGCCGTAAAATCACTTGGGTATGGGACGTTGCTTAACATAACTAGATCTGTCCAATCATAGTTCAAAAGCCTTGTGAATTTTCTACCTGTTAAAGGTGGTACAGTGGCATCAACCTCGGGAACTACAGATCTAAATGCACCTTCTAGACACTGTGATCTCAGTATGTCGGGATACCATAGAGGTGTGTAGGCATTATAGGTATAGGGGTTGATTGGCTTGGGATACACTGGTGGGGTACATGTGGAATAAGGCATACGACTACACAAATAACAACTTTCTTTCACACCAGTTATTTTTTTCTGAAATACCATGAAATTATACCACATATTTTCTTCAAAATGATTCTTTGGATTGTTCTTTTCATACCACTTCACTTTCCTCTGTGACAGTAGCACGGCATCGTCTCGTTTTTCAACTCGAATGTCTGGGGGCGGGGCACTCAGCCACACCCATGCTGCCACTGATAGTCACAGTGATGAGGGTGGCAGTGGCTTTCATTTTGGCTTCTGTGTGAGGGTGTAAAAACTGTGAGAGGTCAAGGTTAGGTTAGGGGGGGTGTTTGGGGCAGGTGAGCAGACGTCAGATGATTCCTTCGCGGACAAGGGTTTTGGTACCGTCCGATTTGCAATCTACTCAGGGTTGCCGATGTCTCGAACTATTTTGACTTGGGATTGGTGAATCCACGTCGACCTCTCGGCAATCTTTACTGCGGTGGGGGTGGTGAGTTGAACCACGAATGGGCCTTCCCAACATGGCGAGGACCAGGATTTCCTTTTTATGACTCGAATCAGGATCTGGTCACCAGGCTTCACCACCTCCTGTAGGGGAGACAAAGGGGATAACGGCAGCTTACATGTATTTTGGACAAGTTTTTCTCTAAACATTTTTACCATCCACTCTGTGAGTGGATCTGCCTCGCCCTTAGTCTCTTGCCATGGTTCACCTTCCCATAGGGGAAGTTGGAATGGTCTTCCATGAACTATCTCAAAAGGTGTTAATCCTGAGCTAGTTGGTACAATTCTCATATATGTTTTGACCAGTGGTAAGCATTCTGGCCATGTTTTTTTTGTTTCTTCCATGGTTTTTTTAAGCCTTAGTTCTATTGTACCATTTGTTCTCTCTACCAGTCCCGCGCTTTGCGGATGGTACGAGCAGTGATTTTTTAGACTTATTCCTAGGTGGTTTGCTATGTATTGCATTATGCTGTTTACAAAATGAGTTCCATTGTCGCTCCAGATGATTCTGGGGATCCCATGTTCTGGGATTATGTGTTTACAGATGGCTTTAGCCACCGTCAATGCGTCTGGTGTTTTTGAGGGGACTATTTCAGTCCATTTCGAGAATGAGTCAATCAAGACTAAACAGTATTTATACTGGTTGCTTCTGGATAATTCAATGAAATCCATGTGTATAATTTCAAATGGGTAGGTACCTTTTGGGCATTGGCCTCGTTTGGGTCTGAGGTTACCTTGCACATTATGTTTGCAGCAAGTTAAACAGTCTCTACAAAAAATTTTAAAATAGGTATTTAGACCTGTTGTCACATGGAAAACACGCTGTACCATGTCTATCATCCCCCTTGTTGAGACATGAGACTTTCCATGGCTCAATTTTGCTACCATTTGGAATAATTTTTTTGGCAAGCAGGGTAGGCCTTTTATTGTATATAGGCCGTCCGCAGACTGTTCTGTGCCTTTGAGTATCCATGCATCTTTTTCATTCTGTGGTGCAATGTTTTGCATTTCAATTAATACTGTTTTTGGGATTGACTCATGTTGTTGTTGTGTATACTGAGCACTCAGTGTTTGTGCTGCTCCTTTGTTGTTGTTGTTGTTGTAGAGGCAGCGCCCAGGTGGCCCTAACATAGGGTACGCCTGGCTAGCGCTAGCACCTTCGACGGCTCAGTCACCAGCACGTCCAGGGGGGGTGAGGCGACACCGAAGATCTGGAGGCGGAGGGAAGAAAGGCCGGGGCAACGCTGGAGCCAATGTTCATGGTCTTGCGTCTCTTCCCGGCAGAGGGGGCAGGTTGGGTCGAGGGTGGGGTTGAGAAGGTGACGGTAAGCTCTCAGGCTTGGGTGGTGGCCCGAGCGGAGGCGGGCGATGAGAACCGCGTCGCTCCGGTTCTTCACGCGCGCACAGTCTAGGCGCCAGTTATATTTTGGGTAGACGACCGCTGCGCGATGATCCGGTCTAGGTGGATTGTCGCGAATTAGTCGTCTGATGGCTGCCTTGGCTGGGGCGAATGAGATTGGTCGTGGCTCGTCGACCTTGGAGGAGGCGGCTTCCTTCGCTAGGGCATCTGCCATCTCGTTCCCAGGCAACCCGCAGTGACCTGGGGTCCACAGGAGGGCTGTCCGAGCCCTGCGCTGGTTCAGCAGACGACGGATTTCGCCGGTGTCGGCCGAGTGGCTGGCGATGGCAGTCAGTAGAGATTGACTGTCCGAGCACACTGCGACGTCACCAGCTATGTCCGTGTCAGTTAGCCATTGCAGGGCCATCGTCATGGCCGCCTTCTCTTCCTCGAAGGAGGACGTGAAAGGGGCCCCACGCATCGGCTTTGAGTGCGTGGTGATTGGGTCTGCCGGATCTCCAGTGGTGACGATCATTGCCACCCCGCCGGCCCTTGTTCCATCGGTAGCAGAGCCGTCGGTGTAGATGGTGACCTCTGGTGCGACTGCACGGATGGCGGAGATGGCACGTTCCCGAAGGACTGGCAGGGGATCGAGTTTTGTGGCACTCCCAAGGGTTGCAGAGACCGTCCAGAGGTCGGTGTCGTTCACCCATGGGCACTCGATGGGGGGCGGGAGGACCTCTCGTTGGTTGGACAGGGCGGGGGGGAGGGCGGACATAGTTCCCGACGCGGTCTTGCGCCAGCTGGAACGCTGGAGACGGTGCACGACTGTCTTAGTAGCAAGTTCGTGCCGAGGGTGATCAGGAGGAAGGCGGAGGGCTTTTTCAAAGGAGATGGCTGCTAGTTGGTTTACTCGCGAGGAGTAGGAGCACACGCCCGCTTCTAGCTGCAGCGCCTCGACTGGTGTAGTCCTCAGTTGGCCCGTCACGATGCGCAGGGCACTGTTCTGGGCGCGACCAAGGTCGTCGAGTCGAGACCGCGACAGGAAGGGTTGCCATGCTGGGGCGGCATAGTCCATGACGCTCCGCTGAAGGGCGAGGTGGACAGAGCGTAGGCTGTTTTTCTGCCAACCCCAGTCTTTTGTGGTCAGAGAGGCAAGGATGCGGTTTCGGGAAGCCACTGTCTTAGTGACGGCCTTCACGTGTGGCCCGAAACTCAGGCACCTGTCGAGCTTTACCCCAAGGAATTTGGGGGTGGGGTTGAAGCGCAGGCTCGTTGTTCCCACATTGACGGACGGGGTCCAGGAAGCCTCCCTTGGGTCGGTTGAGAAGAAAGTGACCTCACTCTTCGAGGCGTTCAACTTCATCTTCTTTTTGCAGCTCCACTCACAGACAGCTCCGACTGCGTTCTGGATCGCCGCCTCAGCGTCTTCCTTGCGTGTACTCTGTGCCAGCAGGGCAACATCGTCGGCATAAAGCGCGATGTCGACCCCTGCTGGGATGACTCTTCGGAGGTTGTTGATGTATAACACGAAGAGGAGGGGTGCAAGGACAGAGCCTTGGGGGAGACCTTGGCGCAGTGGGACGGACTTTCCCCGCTCCCCGTTTATTAGGACCCTGGCTCGGCGGTCGGAGAGGAAGCTCTTTAACCACCGGGCAGTTTGGGCTGGCATGCCTACGTCCAGCGCCGTCAGGAGGAGATCCTCCTTCCAGACACGGTCGTAGGCTTTGCTGTAGTCCAGCAGGGCCATCACACCGCGGAGCGGTTTTTTCCGTTGGAAGCCGTCGCTAATGGTCTGCGTGACGTGGAGGATCTGGTCTTCGCAGCTCCTCAGTTTGCGGAAGCCCGCCTGCTCTCTGCAGATCCAACCTCCGGTTTCTGCCTCGTAGTACACTCGGTTGTGGATGATTCTCTCGAGGGTCTTCACCACGCACGAGGTCAGGCTGATTGGACGATAGGAAGAGATGTCACTGGCAGGTTTGCCAGTCTTCCTGAGAGGTAGGATGGTTGCCTCTCTCCATGCCTGCGGGCAGGAACCGGATCTGAAGGATTCATTGAAGATTCCCAGGAGTTCCCGCCTGGCCGCAGGTCCCAGCGCCTTGATGAAGGATGGGGGGATATCGTCCGGACCTGGGGCGCCCGTCGGTCGCATCTGATGGATCGCAGTTTTGAGCTCCCGCTCGCTGAAATCCGCGCAGCTCTCGCCGTCAGCTGATGGGGCATCCAGCCGTTGCTTCGCTTCTCGGATGCGGTGTCGTTCTTCTTTGGAGAAGGAGAGTCTGCACACTGCGGCATAGTGCTTTGCAAAAACATCGGCTTTCCCCACATTGGTGGTGTAGAGGCGGCCGTTGTGTTGCAAGGACTCAGTGAGCGCGCAGTCATCGGGTGATCCGCTGAGAGAGCGGATCAAACGCCACGTTTTGCTGGTGTCCGGGTTGAACTCCAGCTCCTCCAATAGGGCAGCCCACTTTGCTTCCTTGGCCGACCGGGTGAGTGAGTTCACTTTCCTGCAAGCGGCCAGCCAGTCTTCTCTGTGGGTGCTTATGGAGCGACGTAGGCGATTGCGGTCTTTGATAGCAGATCTCACGTCAGCCGACATCCAGGTATTGCTCGTCTTGCCTCTCCGGGATTTGCCAACGACGCGCTTCCCCACCTCCTTCAACAGGGTCGTGAAGCGGGAGAGGCGGTTGGACAGCGGCGGGGGCGTGTTGGTTCCAAAACTCAGTACTGCATCTTCTACGTCTTGAGTGAAGGTTGCCCAGTCGACGTCTTTGTGGTTCCACCGTGCCGTTGGTAGGGGCGGGCATGACGGGCGGACGACACAGGCCACTGAGATGGACAGGGGTAGGTGGTCGGATCCAAGGTCCTCATCAACAGTCCATTTGGCATGGTTGGCGAGCCGCGGGTGGGCAAAGGTGAGGTCGGGTGTACTAAGCCCGCCGGTGCTTCGGTTCACCCTTGTTGCCGACCCGTTGTTAAGGAGTGTGATGGAGTTCCTCAGCAGCCAGTCCTCGATGTCGGCCCCACGCTTGTCGCTTGGCTGGTTGTGGTCCCAGAGGCCGGAGTGGGCGTTTAGGTCACCGCCGATGATCACGTCGGTGTTCGCCCCGATCCAGGTGAGGTCCAGTTCGGAATTTGGTCCCGGATCTCGGCATGGGGGTGCGTAGAGGTTGTGCACCGTCAGCCAGCGGTGCCGGGTCACACGTACCTTGATCGTGGACGACTCCAGGAGGCCCCGCAGGGAGGCGCCCAGGTTCATGAAGGAGAGGTCGTCTTTGATCAGGGTCATGAGTCCGCCCCCGGGTTGGTCTTTGGGGCGGTCGGCACGGACGACAGCATACCCCGGGAAGGTCGGGGTGGAGTCTTTGGCCCGCAGCTTGCTTTCCTGGATCAAGCAAATGTCGTACTTGCCTTCGACCATCCGCTTTTCCAGCTCGGCAGACTTTGTCTTCACGCCGTCAGCATTCCACTGCAAGATGCGCAGCGTGGATCTCTTGGCTACGTCGGGGATGTCCGTCTTTGGTTTTGGGAAGGGTAGGAGGGGGTTTGGGGGGTTGGGTTGGGGTTGGGAGGTAACCGGTGTCGGGGTGGTGGCACATTGTGGGCAGGACCAGGTGTCAGATGGCCTCATAGTTGCCGCAGCATCACGGGTAGCGCCTGAGCAGGACCGGTGGTAGGGGGCTCTGCAGACTCGACAGGTGAGGGGCTGGGTCGTCTTGGCGATGGTACGCTGGCAGCCGGTGCATTTCACTTTGTGCTGGGAGTCAGACAGGGGTTGGACTGCAAGGCCGGCCGCAACGCGGCCGGCGACTGTCTCGATTCGGGGCCTGTGCAGTGGGCATCTCCATGGGGACGCCTCGGGGGTGTCTCCACGGCAGCGCCTTCCGCGTTGGGTCATCGCTCCACAACTGGTTTCCGCGCATGCAAGGAAGCGGATCCCAGTCTTGAGTGCCTTGTTGCAGGAGCAACAAATCCGCCCTCCCGAAGGGGGAGGGCCGGGAGGTTGGCCTCCGTGGGCCACGCACTTCCAAGGGCCGGTCTGCAACCGCCGGGAGAGGCCGCTGCAGGCCGACTGTTTGTGGCATAGGGCGGGGCAGGAAGGGGCGGAGCAATGGAGCGGAGGTTGGCCGCGACGGATCGGACGGTGGCAGTGGTGGCAATCTCCGTCAGGTCCCGGGTTCGTTTCGACATCTCCGGCAAGGAGGAGGAGGCGGGAGGCCAGTGCCGGATACCAGGCCCCCCATCTCAAAAAGGTGAGGGGGGGAGACTCCAGGGTCTCGGTGGCGCCAGCTCCCTGACCGGGCCGATGGTCCGAGTCGTGGGGTGCGCGCCTGACGAAGCACATTCGCCCAGAGGTCTGGTTGAATGGAAGGGGCCACGAAGAGGCTGTGCTTGTTCCCTTCCGCTGCTCCTTTAGCTGCTGTATCTGCTCTAGTATTTCCTCTACTAATTCTGTCGCTGCTGTTAGTATGTGCCTTACATTTGCATACAGCTATGTGGCTGGGAAGTAGTACTGCATTAAGTAATTGTTTCAGCAGTTCGGCATGCTCTACTGATTTGCCTGTGGATGTTTTCATCCCTCTTCTAATCCATTGTGCAGCAAATACATGTAGAGTGGAGTGTGCATATTGGCTGTCTGTATAAATCGTGACCTTCCTACCTTTAAACAATGTGCACGCCTTTGTCAATGCTATAATTTCTGCATCTTGCGCTGAGAGATTAGATGGCAATTTTTCTGCACATAAGACTTTGTTGTCTGTGACGACTGCAAATCCTACTTGATTTTTTCCTTGTTCTGATTTGGATGCGGATCCATCTACGTATACATAAGTGCTGTCTGGAATTGGAGTGTCTTTTAGATCTGGTCTTGGTTTACAGCTTTCACTGGTTCTTTCATCACATTGGTGTGGATCTCCGTCTTCTTCAGTTTGTATTAACGTTGCTGGGTTCAAGGTATTGCATCGCTTAATCGTGAGATGGGGTTGCGATAACAATGTGGCTGTTACGGCCAGGTGTCTTGCTGGTGACAGGAACGACATTTTGGTTTGTGTTATCAGTAGATCCACTTCATGGGGGACTTGGAGTGTGAGTGGATGGAACAGTACAAGTTCAGCTGTCATCTGGACCGCTAATGCTGCTGCGCACACTGCTCGTACTTACGGGGGTAGGGCAGCTGCAACTGGGTCCAGTCGTTTTGGGTAGAACGCTACTGGTTTAATCTTTGTTCCATGTGGTTGTAGTAACACTGATGTCATGAACGCTCCTTTGCAAGTCACTGTTTGGGTGAATGGTTTTTCATAGTCAGGAAATGCTAGGACTCCTGATTCCAAGATGTGTTGCTTCACTTCCATGAATGTTCGGTTTCCTTCTTCAGTCCATGTCACTGGGTATCTCATTGTCATCTCAGTGGCATAGATCATGTCTAGAAGTGGCTGAGTTAGTTCTGCATAATTTGGAATCCAACTCCTGCAGTAGTTAGTTAGGCCTAAGAAGGCCATCATTTGTTTTTTCGTCTGTGGTTTCGGACATTGCTGGATGGCTTCTCGTCTTCCATCCGTTAGTTCCCTTCCTTTCTGTGAGACTCAGTGTCCCAAGAAGATGACTGACTCCTGACAGTACTGCAGTTTCTTCAGCGACGCCTTGTTCCCAGTTTGCTCTCGATGTTTGAATAATCTGATTGCTTCCTCTTTGTTTTCCTCTTCGGTGGGGCTGGCTATCAGTATATCGTCTACATATACTAGGATCTGTGTGGTGTCTGTGTTCATGCTGATTTATACATGCTGCAATCTCTTGTGAGAATATTGTGGGGCTGTCGCAGAATCCCTGTGGCAGCCTTGTGTATGTGTATTTGGTTCCTTCGAATGTGAAACCAAACCAGTCTTGTGCTGTTTTGTGTAATGGTATAGAGAAAAAATGCATTGCTTAGGTCAATTACTGTAAAGAATTTCTGATTTGGCTTTAACTCGTTCAACAGTATGTGTGGGTCGGGTACGCAGGGTGCTCTGGACTTCACTGCTTCATTGACCCGTCTTAGGTCTTGGACCAATCTCCACGTTCCCGTCTCCGTTTTCTTCACGGGAAAGATAGGTGTGTTACATTCGCTTGATGGACTTTCAATTAGAATGCCTGCTTCGAGCATTTCTTTAATTACTGGTCTGATGCCATTTATAGCATCTGGTTTAAGGGGGTATTGTTTAGCCCGTGGTCGAAATGATGTCTTGGGCTCAATTCTTACTTCTCTTGCTGTGGTCATTTTTCCTACATCTGCTTTTGATTTGGACCACAGTGAACTCGGTACTGTAGGGAAATCTTCAGCTTGTAGTAGTATGTAGTCTTGTCATGCAGTTAAATGCGTCTTCGGACTTGCTTGGGTCATCCACTTCAGCTTCTGTCTTGTCACTGTTCCATATGGGGTGTTTGTTAGTACGCTGACTGTGGGAGTCTGATGTGACCACGACTCCTCGTTTCTGGTCTTCAAAAATTGCACCATGCGTCCTAGGTCTTTCCAGGATCTGTGGTGTTTTCTCTTTATGGACACATGAGGTGTTATCTCAAACTGTAGTAGTTTTTTCGCTTGTGGCGGCAAGTCCACCGAAGTGGCTGCATCTCCCTCTGCTGTGGAATACAGGTACTCCAGTCGGACTAGTTGGGGTCCCAGTCGCTCGAAGTGTTTAACAAATTCTGGTCTGGCTTAT
This sequence comes from Stigmatopora nigra, assembly GCF_051989575.1. NCBI lineage: Eukaryota > Metazoa > Chordata > Actinopteri > Syngnathiformes > Syngnathidae > Stigmatopora > Stigmatopora nigra. The sequence continues at coordinate 342,905 of NW_027551613.1, forward strand.
CCAAATTTCATGGTGTTGTGTAGTGGCCAGTGGGTTTGTGTTTGGCCATTAATATTTTCGACTTTGGATTTTAACTGTCGGATTACGGATGAGGGCCCTTGTGTTGCTAAATCTAGGGAGTAGAACGTATGAGGTTCCTCTTGATCTTCAACTATTTGGATTTCCGCTTCCTCCCATCTGTGTACTGGTTTCATACCATCGTCTGTGGGGATAAGGCTGATTCCCAGTTTACGGAGTAGATCTCTTCCCATGAGGTTCACAGGACAGTTTTTACTCAGGACAAATTTTGCTTCATGATTTTGTCCATTTTCATCAGTTATTTTTGTTTTCTTCGACTTCTTCAATAGCTCCATGTGTCCTCCTGCTCCTATCACAGTGATCCACTCCTTTCCTGGTATCAATCCTGGCACTTTGTCTTTGATGACTGATTTATCTGCTCCAGTGTCGCATAAGAATCTTACTGGTGTTTGACTTTGTCCCACCAGTAAGGTGTAGTATGGTTTGCTATCTCTCTCCCAGAGGGTGGACATGATTTCGGTTAAGTCTAACACTTCTACTGGCGAGCAGGGGGTTTCTTCGTCCTACCAAACGCTTTCTTCAGTTTCCTCTTCTGTGTTAGACTTCCATTTCTTCTGGCGTCATTCTTGATATTGATTTTCAGGGTTGAACGGTGGGGGTCTCTGGTTCCACCTGTGTGTATTTTTGCAGTCTCGAGCAAAATGTCCTCTCTCTTGACACTTGAAACACTTGTCATCTGGGCTTCTTCTTCTTGGTCGGCCGTGTCTTCCTCGGCCACTTACTCTTCCATGTCCTCGTTGGTAGTATACTTCTGATGACTCTTCGTCCACCGATGAGGCCATGGCTTGGGTCAGAGCGTTAACTCCTGAACTTACCTGTTTTTGGCAGTGTCTCTCCTCAGCATGAATCGCCCACTCCATGAGTTGGTTCATTGGCATGGTTCGGTATGTGACACAGTACTTCTGCACGAACCCTTTGATGTGGGGCTGGAGGCCTTCCAGGAACCCTTGTCTCAGTTGGGCTTGGTACGCCCCTTGCTCATTTTGGTCTTCCGTTATCCCACTGTGGGCTTTGAACACTTCTTCAAATCTTGCTCTGAATTTATGAATTCCTTCTCCTTGTTCCTGTCTTGTGGCTCTAATTTTGTCATAACATGGTGTTGGGCGCCACGTCTCTCGAACTCGACTCAGGACTCTTTCTACTAGCATCGTTAGGTCTGGTGAATCATGGGGGTGAATTTTTCCTTGGTTGTTTTTTTCATCGAAGTTTCCTCTCACTCTTGCCCAGTTGTGTCCCAGACTCATGGTGAACGCTTTTCTTGTCTCAGCTCCATTCAGGTGAAAACTTTGCCTTAGCTGTTCAAAATTATTGGACCATTCAGTTGGGTTTTTTATTGGGTCTCCCAGTCCCTTTCATGCTTCAGTACATTCATACTCGGTCCATGGACGGTGGACGAGAATGGTTTGATCACGATCTCCATTCACTTGGAAGTGTGGGTTTGCAACTTCAACCATGGGATACATTTGGCTTGGTGGTGCCCATGGCTGTGGGCCAGTGTAAGGTCCTTGAAATGCTATCAAGGGAGGATAGAGTTGTCCTCCTCCCATTTTTTCTCTTTGTGCTCTTGTCTGCATTTTGATTACTCCTGCTGGTTCTGCAGCGGCACCTGTGGACTCTGGCTCACCCCTCCTTCTTCATCGTGTGGATTGTAAGAGGCCCTTTGTAACTTGAGATGTTGTTCTTGTGTGTGCATCTCAGGTCCCCCTCCCTCTTTGTGCCCTTGGCTCGTAAAAGGTGCCTGGCACAGCCTGTCCGAAGTGAGTGCACTGGAGGGGGCCAGTGTCTCTTCGTGGGGCCTAATATTAATCAAAGCTGCCATACTTGTTTTTCGTTCAGCTTGTTTAATTTTCTTCATAATTTTTTGTTTCTGTCTTAATTGGGCTTGACCGATCCAAACTTGAATATCTTGAAGTTCTTTACATATCTTCTCTTTTTTTCCTCTTTCAATAGCCTTCTCGACTTGTAATTTAGGCTTTATGGCCTGTAATGGCTCCTCCAACAGTCTCCCATCCCACTCTTTGTCTTTATTCTTCCTCCATTCTTTCATATATGTGCAATTATCAGGAAAATGCTTCAGCATAAACTTCATGTCGGTTGAGAGTTCTTTGCTGTTTGTTAAACCCATTTTTGCAACTTTTCTTTTGTTTGAAGATTTTTGCTTATTCAAAAATTATATTGATATATTCCGTTATTCTTATAATGTATTCATTAGTTTTTATTTAGTGTTTACTCACCTTCTCTAGGGACGTCCCGTTTAATTTACTATCTTATTTTCCCGCCTAGATAGTCATTTATACTCTTATTTTGCGCGGCAAACGACGTGATTTACGAGGGTGTCACAAGTGCTGTGGTTTAAATTTCTCCTTAGGGAGATTACTTGCAAGTTTTATATTTATTATTCTATATATATATATATATATATATATATATATATATATATATATATATATATATATATATATATATATATATATATATATATATATATATATATATATATATATATATATATATATATATATATATATATATATATATATATATATATATATATATATATATATATATATATATATATATATATATATATATATATATATATATATATATATATATATATATATATATATATATATATATATATATATATATATATATATATATATATATATATATATATATATATATATATATATATATATATATATATATATATATATAGAATAATAAATATAAAACTTGCTCAAAGCTCAAAATAAAGAATATATATATATATATATATATATTCTTTATTTTGAGCTTTCATTCTCTTGGCACAGTGTAATAATATTTTTTCTATATCTTTAACGCAATCCTCGGAGTCCCTGGCGGAGAGTTGCGACCTCCTCCTCTTTGTCTGGTGATTCACGCATTAGAACTCAAACCAGAAATCTCGAGATCCTTACTTGATCTCCCGTTTAATTTACCTAACTTCTCAAATCCCGAGAACGTTTCCCCTAACTTACGGGGAGCGGTAAAGAAACATTTTTCTCCGACACACGGAGCATCTTTCTTCTCTAGAAAGACAGGGTCTCAATACTGGATTGGATTCTACAAATTAATTTTAAAAGTGCCTTACCGCTCAGATGTGCTCTGTGTCCGGTGGGATGGATTCGCTTCCTTCTTCTGAACAGCGGAGAATCGATCACCCTTCTCCCCAATGGGGAGACAGCTGACGTCAGATTTTTGGATTAATTATTCGCGATCCAAAATCAGGATGCGAAACCTACCGGGTTTCGGGCACCAGAATGTTGGAGCTACCAGCCAACACTTAAATAAACTCGAACACAGGAACACACACTGATGCGGATGGAATGAAACTTAAAGCCCGCGTCTGCAGAGGCGGGGGAGTGGACAAATCAGAGGCCTGAGAGTGTGACTACTCTTCATGCTCCTCAAGGCTGTTTCCCGCTGAAAAGTTGCTTCAACGGTGGTTTTATTAGAGATAAGACAAGTCATAAAAATGGTAGGCGTCAATACAAATGAAGGAGGTGGAGTACAAAAGGTGTAGTGCACATTTTAACCAATAGGTGTAAGTGAAATGGGTGCAAGATTAAATATATATGCATGCAAATATATTTCACACCCAGCGTAAATTTTCTCCAAAACATGCATTTTGCAATAAAAAATAGTTGTTGCATTATAACTGGGTCCAGTCGGGTCTGGTTGCTGTTTATATCTGAAACTTGTGTCCAAAGATGATAGGGATGTATATTTTACTATTCTGTTTAAAAATAATCATGCAGGGATGTTTTGGGGCTTTTTTATACAAGAATCAAAAACCTCCATTATGGATCGTTATTTTGCATGGTGGTTGAATTAGAACCGGGCCCAGTCGGTTCTGGTTGGTGCTTTTACCAAGAATTAGTGTCAATTGATTTGATGGATGCATTTTCACTATTCTGTGTGAAATTAAAGATGCAGGGAATATTTCCCACCGTCAATAGTGTAAAATCGTCCTATCCATGTAAGTCTTTCATGGCATCATTCTAGGTGATTCTGGAGCTATTTCCCACCATAAAAAGTGTCCATAACAGGCACTTTGCGATTAAAATAGTGGTCCTATTAGAACCAGGCCCAGTCGGTTCTGGTTGATGTATGTAGCAGGAACTTGTGTCAAATGATGATGGGGATGTATTTTTGACTATTCTCTATAAAAATAATCATCTAGGGATTTTAAGAAAATCTTTTATGCCCTAATCAATGACCTCCCTTTGGGCACTTTATTTTGCATAGTGGTTGTATTAGAAACAGGCCCAGTCGGTTCTGGTTTGTGTATACACCCGTAACTTGTGTCCGATGGGAATGGGGTTGTATATTTTACTATTCTGTATGAAAATCGTCATCTAGGGATGTTCAGAAGTTATTTTATGCCCGAATAAATGACCTCTATTTGGACACTTTATTTTGCATGGTGGTTGTATTAGAACCAAGCCCAGTCGGTTCTGGTTGGGTCTTATACCCAGAGTTAGTATTGATTGTGTAGGTGGATGTATTTTCACAATTCTGTCTAAAATTAAAGATCCAGGATAGTTCTAGGGCTATTTCCCAGCATAAATTTTCTCCAAAACATGCATTTTGCGATAAAAAATAGTAGTTGCATTATAACTGGGTCCAGTCGGGTCTGGTTGCTGTTTATATCTGAAACTTGTGTCCAAAGATGATAGGGATGTATATTTTACTATTCTGTTTAAAAATAATCATGCAGGGATGTTTTGGGGCTTTTTTTATACAAGAATCAAAAACCTCCAATGGATCTTAATTTTGCATGGTTGTTGAATTAGAACCGGGACCAGTCGGTTCTGGTTGCCGCTTTTACCCACATTTAGTGTCAATTGTGTGGATGGATGCATTTTCACTATTTTGTGTAAAATTAAAGATGCAGGGATGTTTTGGGAATATTTCCCACCGTCAATAGTGTCCAAAACATTTTGCGATAAAAATAGTGGTTGTATTAGAACAAGGCCCAATCGGTTCTGGTTGGTGTATTTACCCAGAATTTGTGTTGGTTGAGTAGGTGGATGTAGTTTCACTATTTTCTATAAAAATAATGTTTCCCACCATAAACATTGTCCAAAACAGGCATTTTGCGATTAAAATAGTGGTCGTATTAGAACCGGGCCCAGTCGGTTCTGGTTGCCGCTTTTACCCAGATTTAGTGTCAATTGTGTGGAGGGATGCATTTTCACTATTATGTGTAAAATTAAAGATGCAGGGATGTTTTGGGAATATTTCCCAACGTCAATAGTGTCCAAAACATTTTGCGATAAAAATAGTGGTTGTATTAGAACAAGGCCCAATCGGTTCTGGTTGGTGTATTTACCCATAATTTGTGTTGGTTGAGTAGGTGGATGTAGTTTCACTATTTTCTATAAAAATAATGTTTCCCACCATAAACATTGTCCAAAACAGGCATTTTGCGATTAAAATAGTGGTCGTATTAGAACCAGGCCCAGTCGGTTCTGGTTGGTGCTTCTACCCATAATTAGTGGTGAATGTGTAGATGGATGTATTTTCACTATTCTGTGTAAAAATAATGATCCAGGATGGTTCTGGAGCTATTTTCCCACCATAAACAGTGTCCAAAACAGGCATTCTGGGATTAAAATAGTGGTTGTATTAGAACCAGGCCCAGTCTGTTCTGGTTAGTGAATTTACCCGAAAAATTGTATCCATTGACGATGGGGATGTATTTTTGATTATTATGTATAAAAATAATCATCTAGGGATTTTCAGAAGTTCTGTTATTCCCGAATCAATGACCTCCATTTGGGCACATTATTGACGGAGCTCACGACCATGATCCAGTGTGTGGCTCGGATGTGTCCCTCAAACACAAATACTGATCAGTCTCATCCAAAATCGTAATGGCTCAGTTCCCTTGAGTGGGAGCGGCAAGGAACGCCCTGCATTTGAAGACCATTGAAGGCAGGTTCCGGGCCTGGGTCGGCGCATCAGTCAGGCTGGGTAGCCGCCATGGCCCAGGTGATTTTCCAGGGCTGACCTGCTCTTGACGGAGTGGCCACCCAGCGGGGCTGTGTGTGTGCCATGGTGGGAGACTCGTGCTGCCCCTTCATCCCTGCCGGCATGTCCTGCTCGGTCCATGATGCCCTGCAGGCGATTAGGAACATGCAGAGAGCTGTGACCGGAGATTCGGTTCCACAACGAGGATGGCTTGACTGGTTCTTCTCTGGCTCATGGAAACAGCCATTTCAATATTTCGATATTTTCACAGACACAAAAGGAGGGAATTGTGGGATGGACTGGCTAACTGGCTTAATAATTGTTTATTCTTGTCGCACCATGTGGTCATACTGGTTTTACCTTTGTTTGATAAGATCGTAGAATGCAAGGTAGACTAGCCAAACTGGTTTTACAATTGAATTAAAAGATCGTGGAATGTAAGAAAGACTAACTAGTTGGCCTTGCAATTGTTTGTTCGCCTCGCGAAATATAAGAAAGGCTGGCTAACAGGGTTTGCAATTGTTTCCTTGAATTGATCTGCATCCCATCAACCAAGACACCAATCGTCGTTCAAGTCCCTTTGCTCAGCCTACAGCTTACTCACTTGGGATTACACAGGACTGACTCCAGTTATTTTTATTGGTACCTACAAGCTCCCAGAGTCTGAGTGGTCTGGCCAGACACCTTGGACCAGGTCCTCCTCCATACAGGCTACAAAACCATCACATGGCCCCTTTCCAAAGAAGCTACCACCATGACCGCTAACTTCACCAAGTTAGCCACCACCATCAAAGATGGTAAACATATGCTAGACCTTACGACCAATATCCAAAAAAAAGGCTGCATCAACCTATGCCTCCGACCGGACCGACCAGGAAAAGGCCCCCTCTTTACTATCACCATCCGCACTACTAGTCCAGCCATGGTCCCCAAAGTGATTGGTGTGAACCCCTTCGTACAACCATCCGCCACACGCCTACTCAAAATCCGTCCGGCAGGAACACCTAAGCCTGAGTAGATACACCTTATTCTCGCCCATGTCCAAACACAGGAAGAAAACGACTACAACCTGATGATGAGGAACAGTTGGTACAGATACACCGCACTCACAGCCCGCGCCACAACCAATGAGTTGTTATGTCTGTTCCCTCATGCCTACTGCCGTAGCCCAACCACAGCTATGGTCCAACCGACAGAACGAAGAACTCGCCAACCTCACCTACAACTGTATCCTGGGTAATCTGAGAGAATCCTTCCAGCAAAGCTCGACCGCCTACATACCATGGTCGCAGTACCATTAGCAGCTACAGTCAATACCGCAACGTATGTCCAGTGCAACAACCGAACAGACTGTTATCCATCCTGTTTCAACTTCAGCGGACCGGATCCGAAGACCCCTTTGGACCAAGTTCACGTCACCAGGTGCGCCGACATCAGACACATTCCTTCCCAATCATGGACAGTACTGGACCAAATATGGTGGCTCTGCGAATGGCAACTGTATATGATCATCCCCACCAATACAACTGGGGTCTGTGTCCCTACATCTGCATCCGACCACACGTACGTTCTAACAGCAGACTCGATTCCAACTGTCGACGCCAACCCACATCTACCCACCAGGCGTCAACGACGGAGCTTTGATTTCTTCCCCCATGATTCAGTTTGGGGCTCGGATGTCCCCCTCTAATACAAACACTGGTCAGTCTCCTCCAAAATCATGATGGCGGTATTCCCCAGGGTAGGAACAGCGAAGAACACCCTACGTCTGGAAACCATTGACTACAGATTCCAGGCCCGACACTAATCAATTACTTGTTGCCCTGCAAATGACTGAAACGTATCTGTCCAAAGTCTTAGGGACAACTGTCAGTTTTGCCTGTATTTAAGACACACTCACTGGTCATTCGACTAGAGTTGCAGTAACATCGCAGTGAACAGGAGCCCACTGTAGGAACTCTCTGTCCACTTTGCAGTCTGGTCATACATATTTTCTATTTAAATTTATCTCACTCTTTCTTAGCCTGCTCCTGAAGTTGTATTTTAAGACCTAACAAACATTTCAGTTTTTTTGCCCTAATGTGCGTTTCATGCGCTGAAAATCATGTTTTGGCCAAGTATCATAGTTTTCACTATAACTTAATTTCTATCACTTAGAATGATGCTAAATGAAAAACTTACTTGAATTGGACGATAATACACTATATACACAGTAACTATATGTCTCTGACAGTTTGTTTCGCAGCAGGGGAATATTTCAGTTTTTATTGCCTTAACGTGCGTTTCATGCGCTGAAAATCACGTTTTGGCCAAGTATCATAATTTTCACTATAACTTAATTTATATCACTTAGAATGATGCCAAATGAAAAACTTACTTGAATTGGACAATTATACACTATATACACAGTAACTATGTGTCTCTGACAGTTTGTTTCGCAGCAGGGGAACATTTCAGTTTTTATTGGCTTAACGTGCGTTTCATGCGCTGAAAATCACGTTTTGGCCAAGTATCATAGTTTTCATTATAACTTAATATCTAGCCATTTAGAATGATGCCAAATGAAAAACTTATTAAATTATAAAATTTGATGATATTACACTATGTCATTTGTGTCTCTGACATTTTTACACAGTTTTACAAGTTATGACTCCAGACTCTTAATTTACAATTCTGCCTTTATGGATACATTGCATCACCACCCCTTGAGTGGATCTCTTACCTCTCACTGTCTTTCACTTACCTTCATTCAGCATGTAGGTGTCAGATCACCTTGTACCTAATATCTATTCATATTACCTCACCCGAAGTTATTACACAGAAGGGATTGTGTTGTGTTAACCCAAGTTTAGAGTCCCAACGGATGTGGGAAACTTACAGCGTCTGTCTGCCAGAGAGCAGCAGCTGGAACCGATTGTGACCAGGGTGGCATGGGTCCCTGATCATGTCCCTGGCTCTGCTGAGGTAACGAGGGCTGGCAATGTCTTCCGGTGAGGGCAGAGTAGCCGACGTTCTTCTGCGTAGTGGTGATACCTTTCTAAATAGCCTTTTTGTCTGCTGCCGTTCTTCCCGCGTACCACCAAATGTGCTTTTTATGTGCTTATAAGCACGTTTTGGTCGAATATGAAAGTTTTCAAGTGTGCACTTGACCCTAGATGACCTGGAGAGTGACAGTTACTCCTGAAGTTGAACCTCTTTTCATCGCACAATACAAGGAAAAAATTGCAAACCCTGTTAGCCAGCCTTTCTTATATTTCTCGAGGCGAACAAACAATTGCAAGGCCAACTAGTTAGTCTTTCTTACATTCCACCATCTTTTAATTCAATTGTAAAACCAGTTTGGCTAGTCTACCTTGCATTCTACGATCTTAAAAAACAAAGTTAAACCAGTATGACCACATGGTGCGACAAGAATAAACATATATTAAGCCAGTTAGCCAGTCCATCCCACAATTCCCTCCTTTTGTGTCTGTGAAAATATTGAAATATTGAAGTGGCTGTTTCCATGAGCCAGAGAAGAACCAGTCAAGCCATCCTCGTTGTGGAACCGGATCTCCGGTCACAGCTCTCTGCATGTTCCTAATAGCCTGCAGGGCATCATGGACCGAGCAGGACATGCCGGCAGGGATGAAGGGGCAGCACGAGTCTCCCACCATGAAACACACACAGCCCCGCTGGGTGGCCACTCCGTCAAGAGCAGGGCAGCCCTGGAAAATCACCTGGGCCATAGCGGCTACCCAGCCTGACTGATGCGCCGACACAGGCCCGGAACCTGCCTTCAATGGTCTTCAAATGCAGGGCGTTTCTTGCCGCTCCCACTCAAGGGAACTGAGCCATTAGGATTTTGGATGAGACTGACCAGTATTTGTGTTTGAGGGACACATCTGAGCCACACACTGGATCATGGTCGTGAGCTCCGTCAATAATGTGCCCAAATGGAGGTCATTGATTCGGGAATAACAGAACTTCTGAAGATCCCTAGATGATTATTTTTATACATAATAATCAAAAATACATCCCCATCGTCAATGGATACAATTTTTCGGGTAAATTCACCAACCAGAACAGACTGGGCCTGGTTCTAATACAACCACTATTTTAATCGCAGAATGCCTGTTTTGGACACTGTTTATGGTGGGAAAATAGCTCCAGAACCATCCTGGATCATTATTTTTACACAGAATAGTGAAAATACATCCATCTACACATTCAACACTAATTATGGGTAGAAGCACCAACCAGAACCGACTGGGCCTGGTTCTAATACGACCTCTTTTTTAATCGCAAAATGCCTGTTTTGGACAATGTTTATGGTGGGAAACATTATTTTTATAGAAAATAGTGAATTTACATCCACCCACTCAATCAACACAAATTCTGGGTAAATACACAAACCAGAACCGATTGGGCCTTGTTCTAATACAACCACTATTTTTATCGCAAAATGTTTTGGACACTATTGACGGTGTGAAATATTCCCAGAACATCCCTGCATCTTTAATTTTACACATAATAGTGAAAATGCATCCATCCACACAATTGACACTAAATCTGGGTAAAAGCGGCAACCAGAACCGACTGGGCCCGGTTCTAATTCAACCACCGTGCAAAATAAAGATCCATTGGAGGTTTTTGATTCTTGTGTAAAAAAAGCCCCAAAACATCCCTACATGATTATTTTTAAACAGAATAGTAAAATATACATCCCCATCCTCTTTGGACACAAGTTTCGGATATAAACAGCAACCAGAACCGAGACTACCCAGTTATAATGCAACTATCCATCGTTCCTGCCTGCCTAAAATCTGCCACCATCATTCCTGTCCCCAAAAAGGCCAACCATCTGCAGCTTGAACGATTACAGGCCTGTTGCTCTCACGCCTGTGATCATGAAGTGCTTTGAAAAGTTGGTGGCCCGACACATCAGAAGGACAATCCCCCCCTCAGTTGACCCTCACCAGTTTGCTTATAGAGAAAACAGGTCCACTGAGGATGCTATCGCTGTGGCTCTTCACACAGCACTGAGCCACCTGGAGCACCGGGGGAACTATGTGACGATGCTTTTCATAGACTATAGCTCAGCCTTTAACACCATCAAGCCGGACATCCTGAAGGACAAACTCTACCACCTTGGACTATCCTCTTCAATCTGCTGCTGGGTAAAGAACTTCTTGACTGGTCGACCACAAACTGTCAGAATGGGTCCACACCTCTCTTCCGCCATTACACTGAACACTGGCTCACCACAAGGCTGTGTACTGAGTCCTGTCCTGTACTCCTTGTACACATACGACTGCACACCAGCCCACCAGTCAAACTCTATCATCAAATTCGCCGATGACACCACTGTGATCGGACTCATCTCAGGCGGGGATGAGTCAGCTTACAGAGACGAGGTCGACGAACTGTCTTCTTGGTGCTCGGCGAACAATCTTACACTAAATACCGCAAAGACTAAAGAAATAATCCTGGACTTTCGCAAGCGCAGCACAGACCTGGCCCCACTCCTCATTAACGGAGTATGTGTAGACAGGGTCCAATCCTTCAAATTTCTGGGAGTCCACGTCACGGATAGGCTCTCCTGGTCCACAAACACCACAGTGTTAGTAAAGAAGGCCCAGAAACGACTCCACTTTCTCAGGGTATTGAGAAGGGACAAATTGGACACCAAGCTTCTGGCAACCTTCTACAGAGCCACTGTGGAGAGCATCCTGACTTACGGCATTACAGTGTGGTATACCGGAAGCACGGCAGCAGACAAAAAAGCCATACAGAGGGTGATAAACACTGCCCAGAAGATCGTCGGCTGCTCTCTGCCATCACTAGAAGACATTGCCAACCCCCGATACCTTAGAAGAGCCGGGTCCATTGTTGGAGACCCATACCACCCTGGACACGGCCTGTTCCAGTTGCTTCCATCTGGCAGACGCTACAGGTCCTACAAAGCACGGACAAACAGGCTCAAGGACAGCTTTTTCCCAACAGCCATCAGGTCTCTGAACCTGCAGCAACACGTGACGTGACGACTACACATATCCCTACTATGAAATTAAGTCAAGTCGAAATGAAGTAACAGGAAGGTCGTTTGGCGCAGATCTGCCTTCCAAAGGCTGACTGAGGGAGGGTAAGTATAAAGACTGAGAGGTAAGTGATCCACCTTATTCTTGTTGGCATCGGTGAGGCATCTTGCAGTCGCCGCAAAATGGCGCTCAAGGCGGAGAGCTAACAAGTATGAATATGTCATAAATAAATGTCATAAATGTGTCTGGCCTGGGAAGACGAACTTGTGGAGAAGCACTATACAATTTCGTCATACGCTGCTGAGGGTATGATGACTACTAGGCTTTTTGTCAAGTCAATGATGACGACAATGCCTATGTCTGATTTTCATTTTTTCATTTTTTCAACTACTATTTTTTATCACAAAATGCATGTTTTGGAGACTATTTATGGTAGTAAATACCCCTAGAACCATCCTGGATCTTTATTTTTAGACAGAATAGTGAAAATACATCCACCTACACAATCAACACTAACTCTGGGTAAAAGCACCAACCAGAACCGACTGGGCTTGGTTCTACTACAACCAACATGCAAAATAAAGTGCCCAAATGGAGGTCATTTATTCGGGCATAGAAGAACTTCTGAACATCCCTAGATGATAATTTTTATACAGAATAGTCAAAAATACAACCCCATTCCTATTGGACACACGTTAAGGGGGTATACACAAACCAGAACCGACTGGGCCTGGTTCTAATACAACCACTATTTTTGTCGCAAAATGCATGTTTTTGACACTATTTCTGGTGGGAAATAGTCTCAGAACATCCCTGGATCTTTATTCTTACAGAGAATAGTGAAAATACATCAAACCCACACAATCGACACTAATTGTGGGTAAAGCACCAACCAGAACCGACTGGGCCTGGTTCTAAACAACCACTTGTAAATAAAGTGCCCAAATTGAGGTCATTGATTAGGGCATAACAGAACTTCTGAACATCCCTAGAATATTATTTTTATAAAGAATAATAAAAAATACATCCCCATAATCATTGGACACAATTTCTGGGTAAAAACACGAACCAGAACCGACTGGGCGTGGTTCTAATACAACCACTACTTTAACCGCAAAATGCCTGTTTTGGACACTGTTTGTGGTGGGAAATAGCTCCAGAATCATCCTGGATCATTATTGTTATACAAAATAGTGAAAATACATCCACTCACACAATAAACACAAATTCTGGGTAAAAGCACCAACCAAAACCGACTGGGCCTGTTTCTAAACCACCACTTGTAAATAAAGTGACCAAATGAAAGTAATTCATTCGGGCATAACAGAACTTCTGAACATCGCTAGATGATTACTTCTATACAGAATAGTCAAGTATACATCCCCATCATAATTGGACACAAGTTTCGTATACAAACACCCACCAGAACCGACTGGACCCTGTTATAATGCAGCCACTATTTTGCATCGCAAAATGCATGTTTTGGACACTATTTATGGAGGGAAATAGCCCCGGAACTGTCCTGGATCTTTATTTTTAGACAGAATAGTGAAAATACATCTACCCACACAATGGATACTATATCTGGGTAAAAGCACCAACCAGAACCGACTGGGCCTGGTTCTTAAAAACCACCACTTGTAAATAAAGTGCCCAAATTGAGGTCATTGATTCGGGCGTAACAAAACTTCTGAACATCCCTAGAGGATTATTTTTATACAGAATAATCAAAAATACATCCTTATCATCATTGGACACAATTTCAGGGTAAAAACACCAACCAGAATCGCCTGGGCCTGGTTCTAATACAACCACTATTTTAATCGCAAAATGCCTGTTTTGGACACTTTTTATGGTGGGAAATAGCTCCAGAATCACCTAGAATGATGCCAATGAAAGACTTACATGGATAGGACGATTTTACACTATATACACAGGAACTATGTGTCTCTGACAGTTTGTTTGGCAGCAGGGGAACTTTTCAGTTTTTATTGCCTTAATGTACTTTTCATACCCTGAAAATCACGTTTTGGCCAAGTATGATTGTTTTCATTGTAACTTAATTTTTAGCAATGAGAATAATGCCAAATGGATAACTTACTTGAATTGGACGATTTTACACTATATACACAGTAACTATGTGTCTCTGACAGTTTTTTTGGCAGCAGGGGAATATGTAAGATTAGACAAAGTATCTTTGCAAATGCTTGTTCATATTGTATAAGTTTTTGTGAGTATAACAGCATTGTAGTCATCCTTACGGCTGACATAGCAGCATAAACACCCAACTGTCTGACTGAATAAACAATCTTAGTCTTGTGATTGGGGTGACATGTCAGCACAAATATTCAACTGTCTGACACTGATCAATTACTTTTTGCCCTGAAAATGACTGAAATGTATCTGTCAAAAGTCCTAGTGACAACTGTCAGTTTTTCCTGTATTTAAGACACACACACTGGTCATTCGACTAGAGTTTCAGGAACATCGCGTTGAACAGGACCCTACTGTAGGAACTCTCACTGTCCACTTTGCAGTCTGGTAATAAACCAATTGGTCCGGGACCAATGAAAGTAGAACAAGAATTAGCAAAGGCATTATAGTCTTGGTCTGTTAATAGAGTCAGGGACTTAACTAAGACAAAGTCAGGGACTTTTGGTCTTTGTGTGTTCAGAGATATTGGGTTAATCACAAAGTGGAGATCAATTTCGGGTAATTTAGAAAATAATTGTTGTTAAAACTATTAAGTAAGTGATTAATATGGGTCAGAAAGCAACAAAAGGGATGGGTTTATTGTCAGACTGCAAAATGAAAATCGGAGAGTTACCGGGACGAGATATCATGGTCCAGCTTGGGCTAAGCCTAGTGGCCACCCAAAATGGCCTCCGACCCAGGGAATTACAGACCAAAAATATCTTCCACACCACCACATCTAACAGCTTCTACTCTCTCGACATTGTCGGGAATGATTCTGCCAAGGTAGCTGAAAGTCTAAGAGAACAGTCTGAAGATATCTGCCCAGCAGCCCCAGGACAGGAACAACAAACATGGCCATTACATGTCACCCTGAAGTTCATGGGAGACCGGACGACAAGTGGTTAAACCAATTCTCACAGTTGCCCACTCAACGAATCATAATTAACCACGTATATGCAACTGACCTAATGGACAACCCATTGCCCCCCGGACACATTGCCTATGGGGATGGATCATCATCAAAAACCCTGGATGGAGAAAAACACAACGTATATGCCGTGGTGACTCAAAAAGACAACCTCAAGACAGGACGACTCCCCGGCGACTGGTCTGCACAAGCCGCAGAAATAGTGGCACTGACAGAGGCATGTAGACTATTCCTAGAACAAGACGTGACGGTGGAAAGACACAGCCCAATCCCTGCTGAATTCCTAAGAGAAATGCAAAATCATGCCCCAGAAAAAGAGAAACTGCAATGGGAAACAAAAGGAGCCACTCAACACAAGAACGGACTCTATGCAGTAGAAAACAAGCCATGCGTCCCACGATCATTGTTTGAAGTAATTGCCAAATTGAGCCATGGGAGGAGCCATGTCTCAACAGAAGGGATGATCAGTACAGTACAACAAACAATGCATGTTCCCAGAGGTCTCCAAACTTACTTCAATTTTTTTGCAGAAACTGTCTAAACTGCTGTAGACACAACTCTCAAGGCAATGAACGACCCAAGCATGGAACAAGGCAAACAGGAACATATCCCTTCGAGCTTCTGAACATGGATTTCATCAAACTGAACCAAAGTGCTGGACTCGTCGAACAAACCATTAGAACAGTAAAACTCAGACTCAGAAAAACCATGGAAGATACAGGAAAACCATGGCAAGAATGCCTGAGCCTGGTAGAAACGTACATGAGAATCATTCCAACAGCACAGGGATGCACACCATTTGAGGCAGTGAAAGACAGACCCTTCCACTGAACAATGTGGGAAAAAGATCTGGTGGTAGAAGAGAAAAGGGAAACAGAATCCCTCACTAAGTGGTTATGCAAAATGTTCCAAGAAAGAACTGTGATGAATGCAAAATAATCTGCCGACATCTTCTCTGTCTCCCACAGAGGAGGTCCTGTCCCCAGGAGACCTGGTACTCGTCAAGGTGATAAAAAGAAAGTGCTGGTCTTCTCCACGTTGGGACGGACCTCACCGTGTGATTTTGGCCATCATCATCACCGCTCTGTGTTCAACCACATGGGGGGAACGTACCAGAACCTTGGTACACTCCCACTGGAGGAGAATGCCCCACTAGCTGGTTCAGGAAACGATCAGGGGCCCCCAGATCTGCATCCCATCAACCAAGACACCAATCGTCGTTCAAGTCCCTTTGCTCAGCCTACAGCTTACTCACTTGGGATTACACAGGACTGACTCCAGTTATTTTTATTGGTACCTACAAGCTCCCAGAGTCTGAATGGTCTGGCCAGACACCTTGGACCAGGTCCTCCTCCATACAGGCTACAAAACCATCACATGGCCCCTTTCCAAAGAAGCTACCACCATGACCGCTAACTTCACCAAGTTAGCCACCACCATCAAAGATGGTAAACATATCCTAGACCTTACGACCAATATCCAACAAAAAGGCTGCATTAACCTATGCCTCCGACCGGACCGACCAGGAAAAGGCCCCCTCTTTAC
Source organism: Stigmatopora nigra (assembly GCF_051989575.1). NCBI lineage: Eukaryota > Metazoa > Chordata > Actinopteri > Syngnathiformes > Syngnathidae > Stigmatopora > Stigmatopora nigra. The sequence continues at coordinate 359,675 of NW_027551613.1, forward strand.
TATCACCATCCGCACTACTAGTCCAGCCATGGTCCCCAAAGTGATTGGTGTGAACCCCTTCGTACAACCATCCGCCACACGCCTACTCAAAATCCGTCCGGCAGGAACACCTAAGCCTGAGTAGATACACCTTATTCTCGCCCATGTCCAAACACAGGAAAAAAACGACTACAACCCGATGATGAGGAACAGTTGGTACAGATACACCGCACTCACAGCCCGCGCCACAACCAATGAGTTGTTATGTCTGTTCCCTCTTGCCTACTGCCGTAGCCCAACCACAGCTATGGTCCAACCGACAGAACGAAGAACTCGCCAACCTCACCTACAACTGTATCCTGGGTAATCTGAGAGAATCCTTCCAGCAAAGCTCGACCGCCTACATACCATGGTCGCAGTACCATTAGCAGCTACAGTCAATACCGCAACGTATGTCCAGTGCAACAACCGAACAGACTGTTATCCATCCTGTTTCAACTTCAGCGGACCGGATCCGAAGACCCCTTTGGACCAAGTTCACGTCACCAGGTGCGCCGAGATCAGACACATTCCTTCCCAATCATGGACAGTACTGGACCAAATATGGTGGCTCTGCGAATGGCAAGTGTATATGATCATCCCCACCAATACAACTGGGGTCTGTGTCCCTACATCTGCATCCGACCACACGTACGTTCTAACAGCAGACTCGATTCCAACTGTCGACGCCAACCCACATCTACCCACCAGGCGTCAACGACGGAGCTTTGATTTCTTCCCCCATGATTCAGTTTGGGGCTCGGATGTCCCCCTCTAATACAAACACTGGTCAGTCTCCTCCAAAATCATGATGGCGGTATTCCCCAGGGTAGGAACAGCGAAGAACACCCTACGTCTGGAAACCATTGACTACAGATTCCAGGCCCGACACTAATCAATTACTTGTTGCCCTGCAAATGACTGAAACGTATCTGTCCAAAGTCTTAGGGACAACTGTCAGTTTTGCCTGTATTTAAGACACACTCACTGGTCATTCGACTAGAGTTGCAGTAACATCGCAGTGAACAGGAGCCCACTGTAGGAACTCTCTGTCCACTTTGCAGTCTGGTCATACATATTTTCTATTTAAATTTATCTCACTCTTTCTTAGCCTGCTCCTGAAGTTGTATTTTCAGACCTAACAAACATTTCAGTTTTTTTGCCCTAATGTGCGTTTCATGCGCTGAAAATCATGTTTTGGCCAAGTATCATAGTTTTCACTATAACTTAACCTAACCCTAACCCTAACCCTAACTTTCATCACTTAGAATGGTATCAAATGAAAAACCTACTTAATTTGGATGATTATACACTATATACACAGTAACTATGTGTCACTGACAGTTTGTTTCGCAGCGGGGGAACATTTCAGTTTTTATTGCCTTAATGTGCATTTCATGCGCTGAAAATCACTTTTTGGCCAAGTATCATAGTTTTCACTATAACTTAATTTCTAGCACTTAGAATGATGCAAAATGAAAAACTTACTTGAATTGGACAATTATACACTATATACACAGTAACTATGTGCCTCAGAGTGTATGTTTCGCAGCAGGGGAACATTTCAGTTTTTATTGCCTTAACGTGCGTTTCATGCGCTGAAAATCACGTTTTGGCCAAGTATCATAGTTTTCACTATAACTTAATTTCTAGCACTTAGAATGATGCTAAATGCAATACTTACTTGAATTGGATGATTTTACACTATAGACACAGTAACTATGTGCCTCTGACAGTTTGTTTCGCAGCAGGGGAACATTTCAGTTTTTATTGCCTTAACGTGCGTTTCATGCGCTGAAAATCACGTTTTGGCCAAGTATCATAGTTTTCACTATAACTTAATTTCTAGCACTTAGAATGATGCTAAAAGCAATACTTACTTGAATTGGATGATTTTACACTATAGACACAGTAACTATGTGCCTCTGGCAGTTTGTTTCGCAGCAGGGGAACATTTCAGTTTTTATTGCCTTAACGTGCGTTTCATGCGCTGAAAATCACGTTTTGGCCAAGTATCATAATTTTCACTATAACTTAATTTCTATCACTTAGAATGATGCCAAATGAAAAACTTACTTGAATTGGACAATAATACACTATATACACAGTAACTATGTGTCTCTGACAGTATGTTTCGCAGCAGGGGAACATTTCAGTTTTTATTGCCTTAACGTGCGTTTCATGCGCTGAAAATCACGTTTTGGCCAAGTATCATAGTTTTCACTATAACTTAATTTCTAGCACTTAGAATGATGCTAAATGCAATACTTACTTGAATTGGATGATTTTACACTATAGACACAGTAACTATGTGCCTCTGACAGTTTGTTTCGCAGCAGGGGAACATTTCAGTTTTTATTGCCTTAACGTGCGTTTCATGCGCTGAAAATCACGTTTTGGCCAAGTATCATAGTTTTCACTATAACTTAATTTCTAGCACTTAGAATGATGCTAAAAGCAATACTTACTTGAATTGGATGATTTTACACTATAGACACAGTAACTATGTGCCTCTGGCAGTTTGTTTCGCAGCAGGGGAACATTTCAGTTTTTATTGCCTTAACGTGCGTTTCATGCGCTGAAAATCACGTTTTGGCCAAGTATCATAATTTTCACTATAACTTAATTTCTATCACTTAGAATGATGCCAAATGAAAAACTTACTTGAATTGGACAATAATACACTATATACACAGTAACTATGTGTCTCTGACAGTTTGTTTCGCAGCAGGGGAACATTTCAGTTTTTATTGCCTTAACGTGCGTTTCATGCGCTGAAAATCACGTTTTGGCCAAGTATCATAGTTTTCACTATAACTTAATTTCTATCACTTAGAATGATGCTAAATGCAAAACTTACTTGAATTGGACTATTTTACACTATATACACAGTAACTATGTGTCTCTGACAGTTTGTTTCGCAGCAGGGGGACATTTCAGTTTTTATTGCTAACGTGCGTTTCATGCGCTGAAAATCATGTTTTGGCCGAGTATGATAGTTTTCACTATAACTTAATTTCTATCACTTAGAATGATGCTAAATGAAAAACTTACTTGAATTGGACGATAATATGTTGTACCCGTGATTTTCCACGGGGTGGTAGTATTTCGCCTTTAAAAGACGGGTGAAATAATCAGACAGGTTCTTTGTTGTATTTTCAAACCAACTTCGAGAAATGTCTGAATAGCCCGTTATTATACCCTACCAAGGTCTATGACCATTGGTTAATCATTACGTCATCGCCCCGTGTTTAACGCATGCTAGCGGCATGAGTCCCTTTTTAACTTAACACCTGCACTCATGTATAACATCAACTACTTCACCCTGTCACACTAGCGGCATGAGTCCCTTTTTAACTTAACACCTGCACTCATGTATAACATCAACTACTTCACCCTGTCACACTCTCCCCCACAAAAACAAATGTCGTCCCGACATTAATATGCTCCCAAACATTTCCACTTTGGTGAGCCGATGCTCATTACAGTCCAGGCGGCCCGGGCCACAGTTCAAATATAATCCACAACTCGTACGGTCCACGTTTTACTGGATGGCACAGTAATCACAGTCCATAACAGTCCATAACAGTCCATAACAGTCCATGACAGTCCATGACAGTCCATGACAGTCCATAACAGTCCATGACAGTCCATGACAGTCCATGACCGCATCATGCACGTCGTCCTTGTAGGTTCAAGCTTGTTGGAGTCCACACAAAAAAGGTGGCTGCAGGTAATATGGATGCAGGTGTACTAACCAAGGGCCCACTCCTGGTGCAGGGTAAACAGTTAGCCGTTCCTGCGGTGACTGTGTACTATAACAGGAGGGGATTCCAAGATGGTCATAGGTCGTACGTCGTGGTGGGTGTCTCTCCCTTCTCGGCCGTTCATCAGTCAGCGCCTCAGGTTCCGTCACGGCGGTTGGCGGGGAAGTCTCTGAGAACTGCTCATCACTAGGACCTTCAAGAGGAGGGTTTGCTCCCTCACCAGGCAGGTCCTCCAGCTGATGGTCCTCTTCTACTTGTACTGGTCCGGAAGCAGGGCCCCTCACTTCGTGTGTCTGGTCCACAGGCAGTGGCCTGTGCTCCGGCTCCATCTCTTGGGTACCTCTCTCATTTAGCTGGCGTAGCTCATAGTGGAAGTCATCTTCGTCATCGCTTTCTTCGTCTGACTCCTGATGAGATGCCGGCTGCTGTTTCTTTCTCGGCGTCCTCGTGCCGATTTTCCCTTCTTCTGGTGTTATCTCAACGGGCAAATGTTCACAAGACATTAGTAGATTTCTGTACAGAATTCTGGAACGATCTTTACCTCTTCCTGGCCTAACTTCATAAATTAGTAGGCCAGATCCCATTTGCTTCACCACTGTGTGAACTGTATCTTCCCAGAAGTCACGGAGTTTCCCAGGTCCTCCTCTTGGTGTCAGATTTTCTGGTTTTGGTTTGACCTTTGGGAATCTACTCGTCTTTGTCTGTTGAGTAGGAATTGATTCACTAGATTTTTGACATTCAAGGGGAGACTTGTCAGTGTCTCTACCATATTGGGTCAAAGCTCTAGTTGATTCTATCTTTAACCTCTCATTCGCCTGTTCTTGTTCCCTTTCTTTCAAGAATGTAACTTTTTGCAGCTTCAATAATTCAAGCTCCTCTTTCAGTACTTCCTCCCTCTGGAGAGATGCCATAATCTCTCTTTCTGTTGCTTGCTTGGTCTGAAAAAGTTTCTCCTTCTCCACAACAAACATGTCCACCTGTTTCTCCAGAGCCATTTTCTCTTCTTGCAGTACGCTAATCTCATCAGTTTTCTGCTGCTCAGCTTGTTCAAACTGAAGTTCAAGATGGTCAATCTTTTTCTGAAAGGCTTCTCTCTGTTGCGATATGTCCTCTTCCAGTTTTTTGATGATGTGATCTTTAGATTGAACGATTTCATCAGTATGCAAGTTTTCTAGCGCCAAGAGTTTTTTCTGTTGGGCTATTTCCTCTTCATAAGATAAAAGGTTCAATTCTTTTGCCTCCACATCTGTTGCTGCCTTTGCTAAACAGCCAACTGTTTTGTCAAGCTGGTTCTTCAACTCTGCATTTTCGCACCGCAGATTTTCTCTCTCAGCTTTGTAAATTTCTATAGCTTCATTTCTCGCAGAGAGCTGCTCCAACAAATCTCTTCTTTGCTTATCGCTCTCTTCATTATGCCTAGCTTGTTCTTGTTTCATGGCTTCAAGGTCCCTCTTGAGAATTTTTTCGCGCTCAAGAGAGGCCAAGTGTTCACTATTTATTGCCTGCTTTGCCCCAAAAAGTCTCTGCCACCCCAGTCTTCTGTCTTCATACAACATCCTTATCCCCTCTTTTAATTTTAACAACTCAGACATACCTTGGTCCTCGTCTTTGAGTTCGCTCCTTTCCAGGTGTTCATTAATGTGACTACCCAATCTGAATTCTGATATGCGTTTCGGACTCCCTATGTTAAGGAAATCACATATTTCTAACAGGTCATTAACTGTTAGCTTGTGCAACATTTCTTCTACCTCTATGCGTACTTGCTCCCGTTCCATTTCCATTTTCTCAACACAGTAGGAGTTTGGTTTATGATGCAAAAGTGAACACTGAACTGGCACGTTTTTAACCGTCTCTCTGATGATCTCTACTGGCCTCAGATGACGAGTACTCTGCCAACTTCACGTTCCTTTTAACAGCAACACCTCTTCTCACTGTCTTGATCCTGGTTGTGGTTTAGGTTTTGCTGGCTCAGCATTCAGTACTCAGGTTGTGAATACTGGTCATCCAAGCAGCAATCCCAGCGGTGCCTCCAAAAATGTTGTACCCGTGATTTTCCACGGGGTGGTAGTGTTTCGCCTTTAAAAGACGGGTGAAATAATCAGACAGGTTCTTTGTTGTATTTTCAAACCAACTTCGAGAAATGTCTGAATAGCCCGTTATTATACCCTACCAAGGTCTATGACCATTGGTTAATCATTACGTCATCGCCCCGTGTTTAACGCATGCTAGCGGCATGAGTCCCTTTTTAACTTAACACCTGCACTCATGTATAACATCAACTACTTCACCCTGTCACACTAGCGGCATGAGTCCCTTTTTAACTTAACACCTGCACTCATGTATAACATCAACTACTTCACCCTGTCACAAATACACTATATACACAGTAACTATATGTCTCTGACAGTTTGTTTCGCAGCAGGGGAATATTTCAGTTTTTATTGCCTTAACGTGCGTTTCATGCGCTGAAAATCACGTTTTGGCCAAGTATCATAATTTTCACTATAACTTAATTTATATCACTTAGAATGATGCCAAATGAAAAACTTACTTGAATTGGACAATTATACACTATATACACAGTAACTATGTGTCTCTGACAGTTTGTTTCGCAGCAGGGGAACATTTCAGTTTTTATTGGCTTAACGTGCGTTTCATGCGCTGAAAATCACGTTTTGGCCAAGTATCATAGTTTTCATTATAACTTAATATCTAGCCATTTAGAATGATGCCAAATGAAAAACTTATTAAATTATAAAATTTGATGATATTACACTATGTCATTTGTGTCTCTGACATTTTTACACAGTTTTACAAGTTATGACTCCAGACTCTTAATTTACAATTCTGCCTTTATGGATACATTGCATCACCACCCCTTGAGTGGATCTCTTACCTCTCACTGTCTTTCACTTACCTTCATTCAGCATGTAGGTGTCAGATCACCTTGTACCTAATATCTATTCATATTACCTCACCCGAAGTTATTACACAGAAGGGATTGTGTTGTGTTAACCCAAGTTTAGAGTCCCAACGGATGTGGGAAACTTACAGCGTCTGTCTGCCAGAGAGCAGCAGCTGGAACCGATTGTGACCAGGGTGGCATGGGTCCCTGATCATGTCCCTGGCTCTGCTGAGGTAACGAGGGCTGGCAATGTCTTCCGGTGAGGGCAGAGTAGCCGACGTTCTTCTGCGTAGTGGTGATACCTTTCTAAATAGCCTTTTTGTCTGCTGCCGTTCTTCCCGCGTACCACCAAATGTGCTTTTTATGTGCTTATAAGCACGTTTTGGTCGAATATGAAAGTTTTCAAGTGTGCACTTGACCCTAGATGACCTGGAGAGTGACAGTTACTCCTGAAGTTGAACCTCTTTTCATCGCACAATACAAGGAAAAAATTGCAAACCCTGTTAGCCAGCCTTTCTTATATTTCTCGAGGCGAACAAACAATTGCAAGGCCAACTAGTTAGTCTTTCTTACATTCCACCATCTTTTAATTCAATTGTAAAACCAGTTTGGCTAGTCTACCTTGCATTCTACGATCTTAAAAAAACAAAGTTAAACCAGTATGACCACATGGTGCGACAAGAATAAACATATATTAAGCCAGTTAGCCAGTCCATCCCACAATTCCCTCCTTTTGTGTCTGTGAAAATATTGAAATATTGAAGTGGCTGTTTCCATGAGCCAGAGAAGAACCAGTCAAGCCATCCTCGTTGTGGAACCGGATCTCCGGTCACAGCTCTCTGCATGTTCCTAATAGCCTGCAGGGCATCATGGACCGAGCAGGACATGCCGGCAGGGATGAAGGGGCAGCACGAGTCTCCCACCATGAAACACACACAGCCCCGCTGGGTGGCCACTCCGTCAAGAGCAGGGCAGCCCTGGAAAATCACCTGGGCCATAGCGGCTACCCAGCCTGACTGATGCGCCGACACAGGCCCGGAACCTGCCTTCAATGGTCTTCAAATGCAGGGCGTTTCTTGCCGCTCCCACTCAAGGGAACTGAGCCATTAGGATTTTGGATGAGACTGACCAGTATTTGTGTTTGAGGGACACATCTGAGCCACACACTGGATCATGGTCGTGAGCTCCGTCAATAATGTGCCCAAATGGAGGTCATTGATTCGGGAATAACAGAACTTCTGAAGATCCCTAGATGATTATTTTTATACATAATAATCAAAAATACATCCCCATCGTCAATGGATACAATTTTTCGGGTAAATTCACCAACCAGAACAGACTGGGCCTGGTTCTAATACAACCACTATTTTAATCGCAGAATGCCTGTTTTGGACACTGTTTATGGTGGGAAAATAGCTCCAGAACCATCCTGGATCATTATTTTTACACAGAATAGTGAAAATACATCCATCTACACATTCAACACTAATTATGGGTAGAAGCACCAACCAGAACCGACTGGGCCTGGTTCTAATACGACCTCTTTTTTAATCGCAAAATGCCTGTTTTGGACAATGTTTATGGTGGGAAACATTATTTTTATAGAAAATAGTGAAACTACATCCACCCACTCAATCAACACAAATTCTGGGTAAATACACAAACCAGAACCGATTGGGCCTTGTTCTAATACAACCACTATTTTTATCGCAAAATGTTTTGGACACTATTGACGGAGTGAAATATTCCCAGAACATCCCTGCATCTTTAATTTTACACATAATAGTGAAAATGCATCCATCCACACAATTGACACTAAATCTGGGTAAAAGCGGCAACCAGAACCGACTGGGCCCGGTTCTAATTCAACCACCGTGCAAAATAAAGATCCATTGGAGGTTTTTGATTCTTGTGTAAAAAAAGCCCCAAAACATCCCTACATGATTATTTTTAAACAGAATAGTAAAATATACATCCCCATCCTCTTTGGACACAAGTTTCGGATATAAACAGCAACCAGAACCGAGACTACCCAGTTATAATGCAACTATCCATCGTTCCTGCCTGCCTAAAATCTGCCACCATCATTCCTGTCCCCAAAAAGGCCAACCATCTGCAGCTTGAACGATTACAGGCCTGTTGCTCTCACGCCTGTGATCATGAAGTGCTTTGAAAAGTTGGTGGCCCGACACATCAGAAGGACAATCCCCCCCTCAGTTGACCCTCACCAGTTTGCTTATAGAGAAAACAGGTCCACTGAGGATGCTATCGCTGTGGCTCTTCACACAGCACTGAGCCACCTGGAGCACCGGGGGAACTATGTGACGATGCTTTTCATAGACTATAGCTCAGCCTTTAACACCATCAAGCCGGACATCCTGAAGGACAAACTCTACCACCTTGGACTATCCTCTTCAATCTGCTGCTGGGTAAAGAACTTCTTGACTGGTCGACCACAAACTGTCAGAATGGGTCCACACCTCTCTTCCGCCATTACACTGAACACTGGCTCACCACAAGGCTGTGTACTGAGTCCTGTCCTGTACTCCTTGTACACATACGACTGCACACCAGCCCACCAGTCAAACTCTATCATCAAATTCGCCGATGACACCACTGTGATCGGACTCATCTCAGGCGGGGATGAGTCAGCTTACAGAGACGAGGTCGACGAACTGTCTTCTTGGTGCTCGGCGAACAATCTTACACTAAATACCGCAAAGACTAAAGAAATAATCCTGGACTTTCGCAAGCGCAGCACAGACCTGGCCCCACTCCTCATTAACGGAGTATGTGTAGACAGGGTCCAATCCTTCAAATTTCTGGGAGTCCACGTCACGGATAGGCTCTCCTGGTCCACAAACACCACAGTGTTAGTAAAGAAGGCCCAGAAACGACTCCACTTTCTCAGGGTATTGAGAAGGGACAAATTGGACACCAAGCTTCTGGCAACCTTCTACAGAGCCACTGTGGAGAGCATCCTGACTTACGGCATTACAGTGTGGTATACCGGAAGCACGGCAGCAGACAAAAAAGCCATACAGAGGGTGATAAACACTGCCCAGAAGATCGTCGGCTGCTCTCTGCCATCACTAGAAGACATTGCCAACCCCCGATACCTTAGAAGAGCCGGGTCCATTGTTGGAGACCCATACCACCCTGGACACGGCCTGTTCCAGTTGCTTCCATCTGGCAGACGCTACAGGTCCTACAAAGCACGGACAAACAGGCTCAAGGACAGCTTTTTCCCAACAGCCATCAGGTCTCTGAACCTGCAGCAACACGTGACGTGACGACTACACATATCCCTACTATGAAATTAAGTCAAGTCGAAATGAAGTAACAGGAAGGTCGTTTGGCGCAGATCTGCCTTCCAAAGGCTGACTGAGGGAGGGTAAGTATAAAGACTGAGAGGTAAGTGATCCACCTTATTCTTGTTGGCATCGGTGAGGCATCTTGCAGTCGCCGCAAAATGGCGCTCAAGGCGGAGAGCTAACAAGTATGAATATGTCATAAATAAATGTCATAAATGTGTCTGGCCTGGGAAGACGAACTTGTGGAGAAGCACTATACAATTTCGTCATACGCTGCTGAGGGTATGATGACTACTAGGCTTTTTGTCAAGTCAATGATGACGACAATGCCTATGTCTGATTTTCATTTTTTCATTTTTTCAACTACTATTTTTTATCACAAAATGCATGTTTTGGAGACTATTTATGGTAGTAAATACCCCTAGAACCATCCTGGATCTTTATTTTTAGACAGAATAGTGAAAATACATCCACCTACACAATCAACACTAACTCTGGGTAAAAGCACCAACCAGAACCGACTGGGCTTGGTTCTACTACAACCAACATGCAAAATAAAGTGCCCAAATGGAGGTCATTTATTCGGGCATAGAAGAACTTCTGAACATCCCTAGATGATAATTTTTATACAGAATAGTCAAAAATACAACCCCATTCCTATTGGACACACGTTAAGGGGGTATACACAAACCAGAACCGACTGGGCCTGGTTCTAATACAACCACTATTTTTGTCGCAAAATGCATGTTTTTGACACTATTTCTGGTGGGAAATAGTCTCAGAACATCCCTGGATCTTTATTCTTACAGAGAATAGTGAAAATACATCAAACCCACACAATCGACACTAATTGTGGGTAAAGCACCAACCAGAACCGACTGGGCCTGGTTCTAAACAACCACTTGTAAATAAAGTGCCCAAATTGAGGTCATTGATTAGGGCATAACAGAACTTCTGAACATCCCTAGAATATTATTTTTATAAAGAATAATAAAAAATACATCCCCATAATCATTGGACACAATTTCTGGGTAAAAACACGAACCAGAACCGACTGGGCGTGGTTCTAATACAACCACTACTTTAACCGCAAAATGCCTGTTTTGGACACTGTTTGTGGTGGGAAATAGCTCCAGAATCATCCTGGATCATTATTGTTACACAAAATAGTGAAAATACATCCACTCACACAATAAACACAAATTCTGGGTAAAAGCACCAACCAAAACCGACTGGGCCTGTTTCTAAACCACCACTTGTAAATAAAGTGACCAAATGAAAGTAATTCATTCGGGCATAACAGAACTTCTGAACATCGCTAGATGATTACTTCTATACAGAATAGTCAAGTATACATCCCCATCATAAATGGACACAAGTTTCGTATACAAACACCCACCAGAACCGACTGGACCCTGTTATAATGCAGCCACTATTTTGTATCGCAAAATGCATGTTTTGGACACTATTTATGGAGGGAAATAGCCCCGGAACTGTCCTGGATCTTTATTTTTAGACAGAATAGTGAAAATACATCTACCCACACAATGGATACTATATCTGGGTAAAAGCACCAACCAGAACCGACTGGGCCTGGTTCTTAAAAACCACCACTTGTAAATAAAGTGCCCAAATTGAGGTCATTGATTCGGGCGTAACAAAACTTCTGAACATCCCTAGAGGATTATTTTTATACAGAATAATCAAAAATACATCCTTATCATCATTGGACACAATTTCAGGGTAAAAACACCAACCAGAATCGCCTGGGCCTGGTTCTAATACAACCACTATTTTAATCGCAAAATGCCTGTTTTGGACACTTTTTATGGTGGGAAATAGCTCCAGAATCACCTAGAATGATGCCAATGAAAGACTTACATGGATAGGACGATTTTACACTATATACACAGGAACTATGTGTCTCTGACAGTTTGTTTGGCAGCAGGGGAACTTTTCAGTTTTTATTGCCTTAATGTACTTTTCATACCCTGAAAATCACGTTTTGGCCAAGTATGATTGTTTTCATTGTAACTTAATTTTTAGCAATGAGAATAATGCCAAATGGATAACTTACTTGAATTGGACGATTTTACACTATATACACAGTAACTATGTGTCTCTGACAGTTTTTTTGGCAGCAGGGGAATATGTAAGATTAGACAAAGTATCTTTGCAAATGCTTGTTCATATTGTATAAGTTTTTGTGAGTATAACAGCATTGTAGTCATCCTTACGGCTGACATAGCAGCATAAACACCCAACTGTCTGACTGAATAAACAATCTTAGTCTTGTGATTGGGGTGACATGTCAGCACAAATATTCAACTGTCTGACACTGATCAATTACTTTTTGCCCTGAAAATGACTGAAATGTATCTGTCCAAAGTCCTAGTGACAACTGTCAGTTTTTCCTGTATTTAAGACACACACACTGGTCATTCGACTAGAGTTTCAGGAACATCGCGTTGAACAGGACCCTACTGTAGGAACTCTCACTGTCCACTTTGCAGTCTGGTAATAAACCAATTGGTCCGGGACCAATGAAAGTAGAACAAGAATTAGCAAAGGCATTATAGTCTTGGTCTGTTAATAGAGTCAGGGACTTAACTAAGACAAAGTCAGGGACTTTTGGTCTTTGTGTGTTCAGAGATATTGGGTTAATCACAAAGTGGAGATCAATTTCGGGTAATTTAGAAAATAATTGTTGTCTAAACTATTAAGTAAGTGATTAATATGGGTCAGAAAGCAACAAAAGGGATGGGTTTATTGTCAGACTGCAAAATGAAAATCGGAGAGTTACCGGGACGAGATATCATGGTCCAGCTTGGGCTAAGCCTAGTGGCCACCCAAAATGGCCTCCGACCCAGGGAATTACAGACCAAAAATATCTTCCACACCACCACATCTAACAGCTTCTACTCTCTCGACATTGTCGGGAATGATTCTGCCAAGGTAGCTGAAAGTCTAAGAGAACAGTCTGAAGATATCTGCCCAGCAGCCCCAGGACAGGAACAACAAACATGGCCATTACATGTCACCCTGAAGTTCATGGGAGACCGGACGACAAGTGGTTAAACCAATTCTCACAGTTGCCCACTCAACGAATCATAATTAACCACGTATATGCAACTGACCTAATGGACAACCCATTGCCCCCCGGACACATTGCCTATGGGGATGGATCATCATCAAAAACCCTGGATGGAGAAAAACACAACGTATATGCCGTGGTGACTCAAAAAGACAACCTCAAGACAGGACGACTCCCCGGCGACTGGTCTGCACAAGCCGCAGAAATAGTGGCACTGACAGAGGCATGTAGACTATTCCTAGAACAAGACGTGACGGTGGAAAGACACAGCCCAATCCCTGCTGAATTCCTAAGAGAAATGCAAAATCATGCCCCAGAAAAAGAGAAACTGCAATGGGAAACAAAAGGAGCCACTCAACACAAGAACGCACTCTATGCAGTAGAAAACAAGCCATGCGTCCCACGATCATTGTTTGAAGTAATTGCCAAATTGAGCCATGGGAGGAGCCATGTCTCAACAGAAGGGATGATCAGTACAGTACAACAAACAATGCATGTTCCCAGAGGTCTCCAAACTTACTTCAATTTTTTTGCAGAAACTGTCTAAACTGCTGTAGACACAACTCTCAAGGCAATGAACGACCCAAGCATGGAACAAGGCAAACAGGAACATATCCCTTCGAGCTTCTGAACATGGATTTCATCAAACTGAACCAAAGTGCTGGACTCGTCGAACAAACCATTAGAACAGTAAAACTCAGACTCAGAAAAACCATGGAAGATACAGGAAAACCATGGCAAGAATGCCTGAGCCTGGTAGAAACGTACATGAGAATCATTCCAACAGCACAGGGATGCACACCATTTGAGGCAGTGAAAGACAGACCCTTCCACTGAACAATGTGGGAAAAAGATCTGGTGGTAGAAGAGAAAAGGGAAACAGAATCCCTCACTAAGTGGTTATGCAAAATGTTCCAAGAAAGAACTGTGATGAATGCAAAATAATCTGCCGACATCTTCTCTGTCTCCCACAGAGGAGGTCCTGTCCCCAGGAGACCTGGTACTCGTCAAGGTGATAAAAAGAAAGTGCTGGTCTTCTCCACGTTGGGACGGACCTCACCGTGTGATTTTGGCCATCATCATCACCGCTCTGTGTTCAACCACATGGGGGGAACGTACCAGAACCTTGGTACACTCCCACTGGAGGAGAATGCCCCACTAGCTGGTTCAGGAAACGATCAGGGGCCCCCAGATCTGCATCCCATCAACCAAGACACCAATCGTCGTTCAAGTCCCTTTGCTCAGCCTACAGCTTACTCACTTGGGATTACACAGGACTGACTCCAGTTATTTTTATTGGTACCTACAAGCTCCCAGAGTCTGAATGGTCTGGCCAGACACCTTGGACCAGGTCCTCCTCCATACAGGCTACAAAACCATCACATGGCCCCTTTCCAAAGAAGCTACCACCATGACCGCTAACTTCACCAAGTTAGCCACCACCATCAAAGATGGTAAACATATCCTAGACCTTACGACCAATATCCAACAAAAAGGCTGCATTAACCTATGCCTCCGACCGGACCGACCAGGAAAAGGCCCCCTCTTTACTATCACCATCCGCACTACTAGTCCAGCCATGGTCCCCAAAGTGATTGGTGTGAACCCCTTCGTACAACCATCCGCCACACGCCTACTCAAAATCCGTCCGGCAGGAACACCTAAGCCTGAGTAGATACACCTTATTCTCGCCCATGTCCAAACACAGGAAAAAAACGACTACAACCCGATGATGAGGAACAGTTGGTACAGATACACCGCACTCACAGCCCGCGCCACAACCAATGAGTTGTTATGTCTGTTCCCTCTTGCCTACTGCCGTAGCCCAACCACAGCTATGGTCCAACCGACAGAACGAAGAACTCGCCAACCTCACCTACAACTGTATCCTGGGTAATCTGAGAGAATCCTTCCAGCAAAGCTCGACCGCCTACATACCATGGTCGCAGTACCATTAGCAGCTACAGTCAATACCGCAACGTATGTCCAGTGCAACAACCGAACAGACTGTTATCCATCCTGTTTCAACTTCAGCGGACCGGATCCGAAGACCCCTTTGGACCAAGTTCACGTCACCAGGTGCGCCGAGATCAGACACATTCCTTCCCAATCATGGACAGTACTGGACCAAATATGGTGGCTCTGCGAATGGCAAGTGTATATGATCATCCCCACCAATACAACTGGGGTCTGTGTCCCTACATCTGCATCCGACCACACGTACGTTCTAACAGCAGACTCGATTCCAACTGTCGACGCCAACCCACATCTACCCACCAGGCGTCAACGACGGAGCTTTGATTTCTTCCCCCATGATTCAGTTTGGGGCTCGGATGTCCCCCTCTAATACAAACACTGGTCAGTCTCCTCCAAAATCATGATGGCGGTATTCCCCAGGGTAGGAACAGCGAAGAACACCCTACGTCTGGAAACCATTGACTACAGATTCCAGGCCCGACACTAATCAATTACTTGTTGCCCTGCAAATGACTGAAACGTATCTGTCCAAAGTCTTAGGGACAACTGTCAGTTTTGCCTGTATTTAAGACACACTCACTGGTCATTCGACTAGATTTGCAGTAACATCGCAGTGAACAGGAGCCCACTGTAGGAACTCTCTGTCCACTTTGCAGTCTGGTCATACATATTTTCTATTTAAATTTATCTCACTCTTTCTTAGCCTGCTCCTGAAGTTGTATTTTCAGACCTAACAAACATTTCAGTTTTTTTGCCCTAATGTGCGTTTCATGCGCTGAAAATCATGTTTTGGCCAAGTATCATAGTTTTCACTATAACTTAACCTAACCCTAACCCTAACCCTAACTTTCATCACTTAGAATGGTATCAAATGAAAAACCTACTTAATTTGGATGATTATACACTATATACACAGTAACTATGTGTCACTGACAGTTTGTTTCGCAGCGGGGGAACATTTCAGTTTTTATTGCCTTAATGTGCATTTCATGCGCTGAAAATCACTTTTTGGCCAAGTATCATAGTTTTCACTATAACCTTATTTCTAGCACTTAGAATGATGCAAAATGAAAAACTTACTTGAATTGGACAATTATACACTATATACACAGTAACTATGTGCCTCAGAGTGTATGTTTCGCAGCAGGGGAACATTTCAGTTTTTATTGCCTTAACGTGCGTTTCATGCGCTGAAAATCACGTTTTGGCCAAGTATCATAGTTTTCACTATAACTTAATTTCTAGCACTTAGAATGATGCTAAATGCAATACTTACTTGACTTGGATGATTTTACACTATAGACACAGTAACTATGTGCCTCTGACAGTTTGTTTCGCAGCAGGGGAACATTTCAGTTTTTATTGCCTTAACGTGCGTTTCATGCGCTGAAAATCACGTTTTGGCCAAGTATCATAGTTTTCACTATAACTTAATTTCTAGCACTTAGAATGATGCTAAAAGCAATACTTACTTGAATTGGATGATTTTACACTATAGACACAGTAACTATGTGCCTCTGGCAGTTTGTTTCGCAGCAGGGGAACATTTCAGTTTTTATTGCCTTAACGTGCGTTTCATGCGCTGAAAATCACGTTTTGGCCAAGTATCATAATTTTCACTATAACTTAATTTCTATCACTTAGAATGATGCCAAATGAAAAACTTACTTGAATTGGACAATAATACACTATATACACAGTAACTATGTGTCTCTGACAGTTTGTTTCGCAGCAGGGGAACATTTCAGTTTTTATTGCCTTAACGTGCGTTTCATGTGCTGAAAATCACGTTTTGGCCAAGTATCATAGTTTTCACTATAACTTAATTTCTATCACTTAGAATGATGCTAAATGCAAAACTTACTTGAATTGGACTATTTTACACTATATACACAGTAACTATGTGTCTCTGACAGTTTGTTTCGCAGCAGGGGGACATTTCAGTTTTTATTGCTAACGTGCGTTTCATGCGCTGAAAATCATGTTTTGGCCGAGTATGATAGTTTTCACTATAACTTAATTTCTATCACTTAGAATGATGCTAAATGAAAAACTTACTTGAATTGGACGATAATATGTTGTACCCGTGATTTTCCACGGGGTGGTAGTATTTCGCCTTTAAAAGACGGGTGAAATAATCAGACAGGTTCTTTGTTGTATTTTCAAACCAACTTCGAGAAATGTCTGAATAGCCCGTTATTATACCCTACCAAGGTCTATGACCATTGGTTAATCATTACGTCATCGCCCCGTGTTTAACGCATGCTAGCGGCATGAGTCCCTTTTTAACTTAACACCTGCACTCATGTATAACATCAACTACTTCACCCTGTCACACTAGCGGCATGAGTCCCTTTTTAACTTAACACCTGCACTCATGTATAACATCAACTACTTCACCCTGTCACACTCTCCCCCACAAAAACAAATGTCGTCCCGACATTAATATGCTCCCAAACATTTCCACTTTGGTGAGCCGATGCTCATTACAGTCCAGGCGGCCCGGGCCACAGTTCAAATATAATCCACAACTCGTACGGTCCACGTTTTACTGGATGGCACAGTAATCACAGTCCATAACAGTCCATAACAGTCCATAACAGTCCATGACAGTCCATGACAGTCCATGACAGTCCATAACAGTCCATGACAGTCCATGACAGTCCATGACCGCATCATGCACGTCGTCCTTGTAGGTTCAAGCTTGTTGGAGTCCAAACAAAAAAGGTGGCTGCAGGTAATATGGATGCAGGTGTACTAACCAAGGGCCCACTCCTGGTGCAGGGTAAACAGTTAGCCGTTCCTGCGGTGACTGTGTACTATAACAGGAGGGGATTCCAAGATGGTCATAGGTCGTACGTCGTGGTGGGTGTCTCTCCCTTCTCGGCCGTTCATCAGTCAGCGCCTCAGGTTCCGTCACGGCGGTTGGCGGGGAAGTCTCTGAGAACTGCTCATCACTAGGACCTTCAAGAGGAGGGTTTGCTCCCTCACCAGGCAGGTCCTCCAGCTGATGGTCCTCTTCTACTTGTACTGGTCCGGAAGCAGGGCCCCTCACTTCGTGTGTCTGGTCCACAGGCAGTGGCCTGTGCTCCGGCTCCATCTCTTGGGTACCTCTCTCATTTAGCTGGCGTAGCTCATAGTGGAAGTCATCTTCGTCATCGCTTTCTTCGTCTGACTCCTGATGAGATGCCGGCTGCTGTTTCTTTCTCGGCGTCCTCGTGCCGATTTTCCCTTCTTCTGGTGTTATCTCAACGGGCAAATGTTCACAAGACATTAGTAGATTTCTGTACAGAATTCTGGAACGATCTTTACCTCTTCCTGGCCTAACTTCATAAATTAGTAGGCCAGATCCCATTTGCTTCACCACTGTGTGAACTGTATCTTCCCAGAAGTCACGGAGTTTCCCAGGTCCTCCTCTTGGTGTCAGATTTTCTGGTTTTGGTTTGACCTTTGGGAATCTACTCGTCTTTGTCTGTTGAGTAGGAATTGATTCACTAGATTTTTGACATTCAAGGGGAGACTTGTCAGTGTCTCTACCATATTGGGTCAAAGCTCTAGTTGATTCTATCTTTAACCTCTCATTCGCCTGTTCTTGTTCCCTTTCTTTCAAGAATGTAACTTTTTGCAGCTTCAATAATTCAAGCTCCTCTTTCAGTACTTCCTCCCTCTGGAGAGATGCCATAATCTCTCTTTCTGTTGCTTGCTTGGTCTGAAAAAGTTTCTCCTTCTCCACAACAAACATGTCCACCTGTTTCTCCAGAGCCATTTTCTCTTCTTGCAGTACGCTAATCTCATCAGTTTTCTGCTGCTCAGCTAGTTCAAACTGAAGTTCAAGATGGTCAATCTTTTTCTGAAAGGCTTCTCTCTGTTGCGATATGTCCTCTTCCAGTTTTTTGATGATGTGATCTTTAGATTGAACGATTTCATCAGTATGCAAGTTTTCTAGCGCCAAGAGTTTTTTCTGTTGGGCTATTTCCTCTTCATAAGATAAAAGGTTCAATTCTTTTGCCTCCACATCTGTTGCTGCCTTTGCTAAACAGCCAACTGTTTTGTCAAGCTGGTTCTTCAACTCTGCATTTTCGCACCGCAGATTTTCTCTCTCAGCTTTGTAAATTTCTATAGCTTCATTTCTCGCAGAGAGCTGCTCCAACAAATCTCTTCTTTGCTTATCGCTCTCTTCATTATGCCTAGCTTGTTCTTGTTTCATGGCTTCAAGGTCCCTCTTGAGAATTTTTTCGCGCTCAAGAGAGGCCAAGTGTTCACTATTTATTGCCTGCTTTGCCCCAAAAAGTCTCTGCCACCCCAGTCTTCTGTCTTCATACAACATCCTTATCCCCTCTTTTAATTTTAACAACTCAGACATACCTTGGTCCTCGTCTTTGAGTTCGCTCCTTTCCAGGTGTTCATTAATGTGACTACCCAATCTGAATTCTGATATGCGTTTCGGACTCCCTATGTTAAGGAAATCACATATTTCTAACAGGTCATTAACTGTTAGCTTGTGCAACATTTCTTCTACCTCTACGCGTACTTGCTCCCGTTCCATTTCCATTTTCTCAACACAGTAGGAGTTTGGTTTATGATGCAAAAGTGAACACTGAACTGGCACGTTTTTACCGTCTCTCTGATGATCTCTACTGGCCTCAGATGACGAGTACTCTGCCAACTTCACGTTCCTTTTAACAGCAACACCTCTTCTCACTGTCTTGATCCTGGTTGTGGTTTAGGTTTTGCTGGCTCAGCATTCAGTACTCAGGTTGTGAATACTGGTCATCCAAGCAGCAATCCCAGCGGTGCCTCCAAAAATGTTGTACCCGTGATTTTCCACGGGGTGGTAGTGTTTCGCCTTTAAAAGACGGGTGAAATAATCAGACAGGTTCTTTGTTGTATTTTCAAACCAACTTCGAGAAATGTCTGAATAGCCCGTTATTATACCCTACCAAGGTCTATGACCATTGGTTAATCATTACGTCATCGCCCCGTGTTTAACGCATGCTAGCGGCATGAGTCCCTTTTTAACTTAACACCTGCACTCATGTATAACATCAACTACTTCACCCTGTCACACTAGCGGCATGAGTCCCTTTTTAACTTAACACCTGCACTCATGTATAACATCAACTACTTCACCCTGTCACAAATACACTATATACACAGTAACTATATGTCTCTGACAGTTTGTTTCGCAGCAGGGGAATATTTCAGTTTTTATTGCCTTAACGTGCGTTTCATGCGCTGAAAATCACGTTTTGGCCAAGTATCATAATTTTCACTATAACTTAATTTATATCACTTAGAATGATGCCAAATGAAAAACTTACTTGAATTGGACAATTATACACTATATACACAGTAACTATGTGTCTCTGACAGTTTGTTTCGCAGCAGGGGAACATTTCAGTTTTTATTGGCTTAACGTGCGTTTCATGCGCTGAAAATCACGTTTTGGCCAAGTATCATAGTTTTCATTATAACTTAATATCTAGCCATTAGAATGATGCCAAATGAAAAACTTATTAAATTATAAAATTTGATGATATTACACTATGTCATTTGTGTCTCTGACATTTTTACACAGTTTTACAAGTTTTGACTCCAGACTCTTAATTTACAATTCTGCCTTTATGGATACATTGCATCACCACCCCTTGAGTGGATCTCTTACCTCTCACTGTCTTTCACTTACCTTCATTCAGCATGTAGGTGTCAGATCACCTTGTACTTAATGTCTATTCATATTACCTCACCCGAAGTTATTACACAGAAGGGATTGTGTTGTGTTACCCCAAGTTTAGAGTCCCAACGGATGTGGGAAACTTACAGCGTCTGTCTGCCAGAGAGCAGCAGCTGGAACCGATTGTGACCAGGGTGGCATGGGTCCCTGATCATGTCCCTGGCTCTGCTGAGGTAACGAGGGCTGGCAATGTCTTCTGGTGAGGGCAGAGTAGCCGACGTTCTTCTGCGTAGTGGTGATACCTTTCTAAATAGCCTTTTTGTCTGCTGCCGTTCTTCCCGCGTACCACCAAATGTGCTTTTTATGTGCTTATAAGCACGTTTTGGTCGAATATGAAAGTTTTCAAGTGTGCACTTGACCCTAGATGACCTGGAGAGTGACAGTTACTCCTGAAGTTGAACCTCTTTTCATCGCACAATACAAGGAAAAAATTGCAAACCCTGTTAGCCAGCCTTTCTTATATTTCTCGAGGCGAACAAACAATTGCAAGGCCAACTAGTTAGTCTTTCTTACATTCCACCATCTTTTAATTCAATTGTAAAACCAGTTTGGCTAGTCTACCTTGCATTCTACGATCTTAAAAAACAAAGTTAAACCAGTATGACCACATGGTGCGACAAGAATAAACAATTATTAAGCCAGTTAGCCAGTCCATCCCACAATTCCCTCCTTTTGTGTCTGTGAAAATATTGAAATATTGAAGTGGCTGTTTCCATGAGCCAGAGAAGAACCAGTCAAGCCATCCTCGTTGTGGAACCGGATCTCCGGTCACAGCTCTCTGCATGTTCCTAATAGCCTGCAGGGCATCATGGACCGAGCAGGACATGCCGGCAGGGATGAAGGGGCAGCACGAGTCTCCCACCATGAAACACACACAGCCCCGCTGGGTGGCCACTCCGTCAAGAGCAGGGCAGCCCTGGAAAATCACCTGAGCCATAGCGGCTACCCAGCCTGACTGATGCGCCGACACAGGCCCGGAACCTGCCTTCAATGGTCTTCAAATGCAGGGCGTTCCTTGCCGCTCCCACTCAAGGGAACTGAGCCATTAGGATTTTGGATGAGACTGACCAGTATTTGTGTTTGAGGGACACATCCGAGCCACACACTGGATCATGGTCGTGAGCTCCGTCAATAATGTGCCGAAATGGAGGTCATTGATTCGGGAATAACAGAACTTCTGAAGATCCCTAGATGATTATTTTTATACATAATAATCAAAAATACATCCCCATCGTCAATGGATACAATTTTTCGGGTAAATTCACCAACCAAAACAGACTGGGCCTGGTTCTAATACAACCACTATTTTAATCGCAGAATGCCTGTTTTGGACACTGTTTATGGTGGGAAAATAGCTCCAGAACCATCCTGGATCATTATTTTTACACAGAATAGTGAAAATACATCCATCTACACATTCAACACTAATTATGGGTAGAAGCACCAACCAGAACCGACTGGGCCTGGTTCTAATACGACCCCTTTTTTAATCGCAAAATTTCTGTTTTGGACAATGTTTATGGTGGGAAACATTATTTTTATAGAAAATAGTGAAACTACATCCACCCACTCAATCAACACAAATTCTGGGTAAATACACCAACCAGAACCGATTGGGCCTTGTTCTAATACAACCACTATTTTTATCGCAAAATGTTTTGGACACTATTGACGGTGTGAAATATTCCCAGAACATCCCTGCATCTTTAATTTTACACATAATAGTGAAAATGCATCCATCCACACAATTGACACTAAATCTGGGTAAAAGCGGCAACCAGAACCGACTGGGCCCGGTTCTAATTCAACCACCGTGCAAAATAAAGATCCATTGGAGGTTTTTGATTCTTGTGTAAAAAAAAGCCCCAAAACATCCCTACATGATTATTTTTAAACAGAATAGTAAAATATACATCCCCATCCTCTTTGGACACAAGTTTCGGATATAAACAGCAACCAGAACCGAGACTACCCAGTTATAATGCAACTATCCATCGTTCCTGCCTGCCTAAAATCTGCCACCATCATTCCTGTCCCCAAAAAGGCCAACCATCTGCAGCTTGAACGATTACAGGCCTGTTGCTCTCACGCCTGTGATCATGAAGTGCTTTGAAAAGTTGGTGGCCCGACACATCAGAAGGACAATCCCCCCCTCAGTTGACCCTCACCAGTTTGCTTATAGAGAAAACAGGTCCACTGAGGATGCTATCGCTGTGGCTCTTCACACAGCACTGAGCCACCTGGAGCACCGGGGGAACTATGTGACGATGCTTTTCATAGACTATAGCTCAGCCTTTAACACCATCAAGCCGGACATCCTGAAGGACAAACTCTACCACCTTGGACTATCCTCTTCAATCTGCTGCTGGGTAAAGAACTTCTTGACTGGTCGACCACAAACTGTCAGAATGGGTCCACACCTCTCTTCCGCCATTACACTGAACACTGGCTCACCACAAGGCTGTGTACTGAGTCCTGTCCTGTACTCCTTGTACACATACGACTGCACACCAGCCCACCAGTCAAACTCTATCATCAAATTCGCCGATGACACCACTGTGATCGGACTCATCTCAGGCGGGGATGAGTCAGCTTACAGAGACGAGGTCGACAAACTGTCTTCTTGGTGCTCGGCGAACAATCTTACACTAAATACCGCAAAGACTAAAGAAATAATCCTGGACTTTCTCAAGCGCAGCACAGACCTGGCCCCACTCCTCATTAACGGAGTATGTGTAGACAGGGTCCAATCCTTCAAATTTCTGGGAGTCCACGTCACGGATAGGCTCTCCTGGTCCACAAACACCACAGTGTTAGTAAAGAAGGCCCAGAAACGACTCCACTTTCTCAGGGTACTGAGAAGGGACAAATTGGACACCAAGCTTCTGGCAACCTTCTACAGAGCCACTGTGGAGAGCATCCTGACTTACGGCATTACAGTGTGGTATACCGGAAGCACGGCAGCAGACAAAAAAGCCATACAGAGGGTGATAAACACTGCCCAGAAGATCGTCGGCTGCTCTCTGCCATCACTAGAAGACATTGCCAACCCCCGATACCTTAGAAGAGCCGGGTCCATTGTTGGAGACCCATACCACCCTGGACACGGCCTGTTCCAGTTGCTTCCATCTGGCAGACGCTACAGGTCCTACAAAGCACGGACAAACAGGCTCAAGGACAGCTTTTTCCCAACAGCCATCAGGTCTCTGAACCTGCAGCAACACGTGACGTGACGACTACACATATCCCTACTATGAAATTAAGTCAAGTCGAAATGAAGTAACGAAGGTCGTTTGGCGCAGATCTGCCTTCCAAAGGCTGACTGAGGGAGGGTAAGTATAAAGACTGAGAGGTAAGTGATCCACCTTATTCTTGTTGGCATCGGTGAGGCATCTTGCAGTCGCCGCAAAATGGCGCTCAAGGCGGAGAGCTAACAAGTATGAATATGTCATAAATAAATGTCATAAATGTGTCTGGCCTGGGAAGACAAACTTGTGGAGAAGCACTATACAATTTCGTCATACGCTGCTGAGGGTATGATGACTACTAGGCTTTTTGTCAAGTCAATGATGACGACAATGCCTATGTCTGATTTTCATTTTTTCATTTTTTCAACTACTATTTTTTATCACAAAATGCATGTTTTGGAGACTATTTATGGTAGTAAATACCCCTAGAACCATCCTGGATCTTTATTTTTAGACAGAATAGTGAAAATACATCCACCTACACAATCAACACTAACTCTGGGTAAAAGCACCAACCAGAACCGACTGGGCTTGGTTCTACTACAACCAACATGCAAAATAAAGTGCCCAAATGGAGGTAATTTATTCGGGCATAGAAGAACTTCTGAACATCCCTAGATGATAATTTTTATACAGAATAGTCAAAAATACAACCCCATTCCTATTGGACACACGTTAAGGGGTATACACAAACCAGAACCGACTGGGCCTGGTTCTAATACAACCACTATTTTTGTCGCAAAATGCATGTTTTTGACACTATTTCTGGTGGGAAATAGTCTCAGAACATCCCTGGATCTTTATTCTTACAGAGAATAGTGAAAATACATCAAACCCACACAATCGACACTAATTGTGGGTAAAGCACCAACCAGAACCGACTGGGCCTGGTTCTAAACAACCACTTGTAAATAAAGTGCCCAAATTGAGGTCATTGATTAGGGCATAACAGAACTTCTGAACATCCCTAGAATATTATTTTTATAAAGAATAATAAAAAATACATCCCCATAATCATTGGACACAATTTCTGGGTAAAAACACGAACCAGAACCGACTGGGCGTGGTTCTAATACAACCACTACTTTAACCGCAAAATGCCTGTTTTGGACACTGTTTGTGGTGGGAAATAGCTCCAGAATCATCCTGGATCATTATTGTTATACAAAATAGTGAAAATACATCCACTCACACAATAAACACAAATTCTGGGTAAAAGCACCAACCAAAACCGACTGGGCCTGTTTCTAAACCACCACTTGTAAATAAAGTGACCAAATGAAAGTAATTCATTCGGGCATAACAGAACTTCTGAACATCGCTAGATGATTACTTCTATACAGAATAGTCAAGTATACATCCCCATCATAATTGGACACAAGTTTCGTATACAAACACCCACCAGAACCGACTGGACCCTGTTATAATGCAGCCACTATTTTGTATCGCAAAATGCATGTTTTGGACACTATTTATGGAGGGAAATAGCCCCGGAACTGTCCTGGATCTTTATTTTTAGACAGAATAGTGAAAATACATCTACCCACACAATGGATACTATATCTGGGTAAAAGCACCAACCAGAACCGACTGGGCCTGGTTCTTAAAAACCACCACTTGTAAATAAAGTGCCCAAATTGAGGTCATTGATTCGGGCGTAACAAAACTTCTGAACATCCCTAGAGGATTATTTTTATACAGAATAATCAAAAATACATCCTTATCATCATTGGACACAATTTCAGGGTAAAAACACCAACCAGAATCGCCTGGGCCTGGTTCTAATACAACCACTATTTTAATCGCAAAATGCCTGTTTTGGACACTTTTTATGGTGGGAAATAGCTCCAGAATCACCTAGAATGATGCCAATGAAAGACTTACATGGATAGGACGATTTTACACTATATACACAGGAACTATGTGTCTCTGACAGTTTGTTTGGCAGCAGGGGAACTTTTCAGTTTTTATTGCCTTAATGTACTTTTCATACCCTGAAAATCACGTTTTGGCCAAGTATGATTGTTTTCATTGTAACTTAATTTTTAGCAATGAGAATAATGCCAAATGGATAACTTACTTGAATTGGACGATTTTACACTATATACACAGTAACTATGTGTCTCTGACAGTTTTTTTGGCAGCAGGGGAATATGTAAGATTAGACAAAGTATCTTTGCAAATGCTTGTTCATATTGTATAAGTTTTTGTGAGTATAACAGCATTGTAGTCATCCTTACGGCTGACATAGCAGCATAAACACCCAACTGTCTGACTGAATAAACAATCTTAGTCTTGTGATTGGGGTGACATGTCAGCACAAATATTCAACTGTCTGACACTGATCAATTACTTTTTGCCCTGAAAATGACTGAAATGTATCTGTCCAAAGTCCTAGTGACAACTGTCAGTTTTTCCTGTATTTAAGACACACACACTGGTCATTCGACTAGAGTTTCAGGAACATCGCGTTGAACAGGACCCTACTGTAGGAACTCTCACTGTCCACTTTGCAGTCTGGTAATAAACCAATTGGTCCGGGACCAATGAAAGTAGAACAAGAATTAGCAAAGGCATTATAGTCTTGGTCTGTTAATAGAGTCAGGGACTTAACTAAGACAAAGTCAGGGACTTTTGGTCTTTGTGTGTTCAGAGATATTGGGTTAATCACAAAGTGGAGATCAATTTCGGGTAATTTAGAAAATAATTGTTGTTTAAACTATTAAGTAAGTGATTAATATGGGTCAGAAAGCAACAAAAGGGATGGGTTTATTGTCAGACTGCAAAATGAAAATCGGAGAGTTACCGGGACGAGATATCATGGTCCAGCTTGGGCTAAGCCTAGTGGCCACCCAAAATGGCCTCCGACCCAGGGAATTACAGACCAAAAATATCTTCCACACCACCACATCTAACAGCTTCTACTCTCTCGACATTGTCGGGAATGATTCTGCCAAGGTAGCTGAAAGTCTAAGAGAACAGTCTGAAGATATCTGCCCAGCAGCCCCAGGACAGGAACAACAAACATGGCCATTACATGTCACCCTGAAGTTCATGGGAGACCGGACGACAAGTGGTTAAACCAATTCTCACAGTTGCCCACTCAACGAATCATAATTAACCACGTATATGCAACTGACCTAATGGACAACCCATTGCCCCCCGGACACATTGCCTATGGGGATGGATCATCATCAAAAACCCTGGATGGAGAAAAACACAACGTATATGCCGTGGTGACTCAAAAAGACAACCTCAAGACAGGACGACTCCCCGGCGACTGGTCTGCACAAGCCGCAGAAATAGTGGCACTGACAGAGGCATGTAGACTATTCCTAGAACAAGACGTGACGGTGGAAAGACACAGCCCAATCCCTGCTGAATTCCTAAGAGAAATGCAAAATCATGCCCCAGAAAAAGAGAAACTGCAATGGGAAACAAAAGGAGCCACTCAACACAAGAACGGACTCTATGCAGTAGAAAACAAGCCATGCGTCCCACGATCATTGTTTGAAGTAATTGCCAAATTGAGCCATGGGAGGAGCCATGTCTCAACAGAAGGGATGATCAGTACAGTACAACAAACAATGCATGTTCCCAGAGGTCTCCAAACTTACTTCAATTTTTTTGCAGAAACTGTCTAAACTGCTGTAGACACAACTCTCAAGGCAATGAACGACCCAAGCATGGAACAAGGCAAACAGGAACATATCCCTTCGAGCTTCTGAACATGGATTTCATCAAACTGAACCAAAGTGCTGGACTCGTCGAACAAACCATTAGAACAGTAAAACTCAGACTCAGAAAAACCATGGAAGATACAGGAAAACCATGGCAAGAATGCCTGAGCCTGGTAGAAACGTACATGAGAATCATTCCAACAGCACAGGGATGCACACCATTTGAGGCAGTGAAAGACAGACCCTTCCACTGAACAATGTGGGAAAAAGATCTGGTGGTAGAAGAGAAAAGGGAAACAGAATCCCTCACTAAGTGGTTATGCAAAATGTTCCAAGAAAGAACTGTGATGAATGCAAAATAATCTGCCGACATCTTCTCTGTCTCCCACAGAGGAGGTCCTGTCCCCAGGAGACCTGGTACTCGTCAAGGTGATAAAAAGAAAGTGCTGGTCTTCTCCACGTTGGGACGGACCTCACCGTGTGATTTTGGCCATCATCATCACCGCTCTGTGTTCAACCACATGGGGGGAACGTACCAGAACCTTGGTACACTCCCACTGGAGGAGAATGCCCCACTAGCTGGTTCAGGAAACGATCAGGGGCCCCCAGATCTGCATCCCATCAACCAAGACACCAATCGTCGTTCAAGTCCCTTTGCTCAGCCTACAGCTTACTCACTTGGGATTACACAGGACTGACTCCAGTTATTTTTATTGGTACCTACAAGCTCCCAGAGTCTGAATGGTCTGGCCAGACACCTTGGACCAGGTCCTCCTCCATACAGGCTACAAAACCATCACATGGCCCCTTTCCAAAGAAGCTACCACCATGACCGCTAACTTCACCAAGTTAGCCACCACCATCAAAGATGGTAAACATATCCTAGACCTTACGACCAATATCCAACAAAAAGGCTGCATTAACCTATGCCTCCGACCGGACCGACCAGGAAAAGGCCCCCTCTTTACTATCACCATCCGCACTACTAGTCCAGCCATGGTCCCCAAAGTGATTGGTGTGAACCCCTTCGTACAACCATCCGCCACACGCCTACTCAAAATCCGTCCGGCAGGAACACCTAAGCCTGAGTAGATACACCTTATTCTCGCCCATGTCCAAACACAGGAAAAAAACGACTACAACCCGATGATGAGGAACAGTTGGTACAGATACACCGCACTCACAGCCCGCGCCACAACCAATGAGTTGTTATGTCTGTTCCCTCTTGCCTACTGCCGTAGCCCAACCACAGCTATGGTCCAACCGACAGAACGAAGAACTCGCCAACCTCACCTACAACTGTATCCTGGGTAATCTGAGAGAATCCTTCCAGCAAAGCTCGACCGCCTACATACCATGGTCGCAGTACCATTAGCAGCTACAGTCAATACCGCAACGTATGTCCAGTGCAACAACCGAACAGACTGTTATCCATCCTGTTTCAACTTCAGCGGACCGGATCCGAAGACCCCTTTGGACCAAGTTCACGTCACCAGGTGCGCCGAGATCAGACACATTCCTTCCCAATCATGGACAGTACTGGACCAAATATGGTGGCTCTGCGAATGGCAAGTGTATATGATCATCCCCACCAATACAACTGGGCTCTGTGTCCCTACATCTGCATCCGACCACACGTACGTTCTAACAGCAGACTCGATTCCAACTGTCGACGCCAACCCACATCTACCCACCAGGCGTCAACGACGGAGCTTTGATTTCTTCCCCCATGATTCAGTTTGGGGCTCGGATGTCCCCCTCTAATACAAACACTGGTCAGTCTCCTCCAAAATCATGATGGCGGTATTCCCCAGGGTAGGAACAGCGAAGAACACCCTACGTCTGGAAACCATTGACTACAGATTCCAGGCCCGACACTAATCAATTACTTGTTGCCCTGCAAATGACTGAAACGTATCTGTCCAAAGTCTTAGGGACAACTGTCAGTTTTGCCTGTATTTAAGACACACTCACTGGTCATTCGACTAGAGTTGCAGTAACATCGCAGTGAACAGGAGCCCACTGTAGGAACTCTCTGTCCACTTTGCAGTCTGGTCATACATATTTTCTATTTAAATTTATCTCACTCTTTCTTAGCCTGCTCCTGAAGTTGTATTTTCAGACCTAACAAACATTTCAGTTTTTTTGCCCTAATGTGCGTTTCATGCGCTGAAAATCATGTTTTGGCCAAGTATCATAGTTTTCACTATAACTTAACCTAACCCTAACCCTAACCCTAACTTTCATCACTTAGAATGATATCAAATGAAAAACCTACTTAATTTGGATGATTATACACTATATACACAGTAACTATGTGTCACTGACAGTTTGTTTCGCAGCGGGGGAACATTTCAGTTTTTATTGCCTTAATGTGCATTTCATGCGCTGAAAATCACGTTTTGGCCAAGTATCATAGTTTTCACTATAACTTAATTTCTAGCACTTAGAATGATGCAAAATGAAAAACTTACTTGAATTGGACAATTATACACTATATACACAGTAACTATGTGCCTCTGAGTGTATGTTTCGCAGCAGGGGAACATTTCAGTTTTTATTGCCTTAACGTGCGTTTCATGCGCTGAAAATCACGTTTTGGCCAAGTATCATAATTTTCACTATAACTTAATTTCTATCACTTAGAATGATTCCAAATGAAAAACTTGCTTGAATTGGACAATAATACACTATATACACAGTAACTATGTGTCTCTGACAGTTTGTTTCGCAGCAGGGGAACATTTCAGTTTTTATTGCCTTAACGTGCGTTTCATGCGCTGAAAATCACGTTTTGGCCAAGTATCATAGTTTTCACTATAACTTAATTTCTATCACTTAGAATGATGCTAAATGCAAAACTTACTTGAATTGGATGATTTTACACTATATACACAGTAACTATGTGCCTCTGGCAGTTTGTTTCGCAGCAGGGGAACATTTCATTTTTTATTGCCTTAACGTGCGTTTCATGCGCTGAAAATCATGTTTTGGCCGAGTATGATAGTTTTCACTATAACTTAATTTCTATCACTTAGAATGATGCTAAATGAAAAACTTACTTGAATTGGACGATAATACACTATATACACAGTAACTATATGTCTCTGACAGTTTGTTTCGCAGCAGGGGAACATTTCAGTTTTTATTGCCTTAACGTGCGTTTCATGCGCTGAAAATCACGTTTTGGCCAAGTATCATAATTTTCACTATAACTTAATTTCTATCACTTAGAATTATGGTAAATGCAAAATTTACTTGAATTGGACGATTTTACACTATATATAAGTAAATATGTGCCTCTGACAGTTTGTTTCGCAGCAGGGGAACATTTCAGTTTTTATTGCCTTAACGTGCGTTTCATAAGCTGAAAATCATGTTTTGGCCGATATGATAGTTTTCACTATAACTTAATTTCTATCACTTAGAATTATGGTAAATGCAAAATTTACTTGAATTGGACGATTTTACACTATATACACAGTAACTATGTGCCTCTGGCAGTTTGTTTCGCAGCAGGGGAACATTTCAGTTTTTATTGCCTTAACGTGCGTTTCATGCGCTGAAAATCACGTTTTGGCCAAGTATCATAATTTTCACTATAACTTAATTTCTATCACTTAGAATGATGCTAAATGAAAAACTTACTTGAATTGGACGATAATACTTCATATACACAGTAACTATGTGTCTCTGACAGTTTGTTTCGCAGCAGGGGAACATTTCAGTTTTTATTGCCTTAACGTGCGATTCATGCGCTGAAAATCACGTTTTGGCCAAGTATCATAGTTTTCACTATAACCTAATTTATATCACTTAGAATGATGCTAAATGCAAAACTTACTTGAATTGGACGATTTTACACTATATACACAATAACTATGTGCATCTGACAGTTTGTTTCGCAGCAGGGGAACATTTCAGTTTTTATTGCCTTAACGTGCGTTTCATGCGCTGAAAATGACGTTTTGGCCAAGTATCATAGTTTTCACTATAACTTAATTTCTAGCACTTAGAATGATGCCAAATGCAATATTTACTTGAATTGGATGATTTTACACTATATACACAGTAACTATGTGCCTCTGGCAGTTTGTTTCGCAGCAGGGGAACATTTCAGTTTTTATTTCCTTAACGTGCGTTTCATACGCTGAAAATCACGTTTTGGCCAAGTATCATAATTTTCACTATAACTTAATTTTTATCACTTAGAATGATGCTAAATGCAAAACTTACTTGAATTGGACGATTTTACACTATATACACAGTAACTATGTGCCTCTGACAGTTTGTTTCGCAGCAGGGGAACATTTCAGTTTTTATTGCCTTAACGTGCGTTTTATGCGGTGAAAATCACGTTTTGGCCAAGTATCATAATTTTCACTATAACTTAATTTCTATCACTTAGAATGATGCTAAATGCAAAACTTACTTGAATTGGGCGATTTTACACAATATATACAGTAACTATGTGCCTCTGACAGTTTGTTTCGCAGCAGGGAACATTTCAGTTTTTATTGCCTTAACGTGCGTTTCATGCGCTGAAAATCACGTTTTGGCCAAGTATCATAATTTTCACTATAACTTAATTTCTATCACTTAGAATGATGCCAAATGCAAAACTTACTTGAATTGGACAATTTTACACTATATACACAGTAACTATGTGCCTCTGACAGTTTGTTTCGCAGCAGGGGAACATTTCAGTTTTTATTGCCTTAACGTGCGTTTCATGCGCTGAAAATCACGCTTTGGCCAAGTGTCATAATTTTCACTATAACTTAATTTCTGTCACTTAGAATGATTCCAAATGAAAAACTTGCTTGAATTGGACGATTTTACACTATATACACGTAACTATGTGCCTCTGACAGTTTGTTTCGCAGCAGGGGAACATTTCAGTTTTTATTGCCTTAACGTGCGTTTCATGCGCTGAAAATCACGTTTTGGCCAAGTATCATAGTTTTGACTATAACTTAATTTCTAGCACTTAGAATGATGCCAAATGCAAAACTTACTTGAATTGGATGATTTTACACTATATACACAGTAACTATGTGCCTCTGGCAGTTTGTTTCGCAGCAGGGGAACATTTCATTTTTTATTGCCTTAACGTGTGTTTCATGCGCTGAAAATCACGTTTTGGCCAAGTATCACAATTTTCACCATAACTTAAATTCTATCACTTAGAATGTTGCTAAATGAAAAACTTACTTGAATTGGACGATTTTACACTATATACACAGTAACTATGTGCCTCTGGCAGTTTGTTTCGCAGCAGGGGAACATTTCAGTTTTTATTGCCTTAACGTGCGTTTCATGCGCTGAAAATCACGTTTTGGCCAAGTATCATAATTTTCACTATAACTTAATTTCTATCACTTAGAATGATGCTAAATGTAAAAACTTACTTGAATTGGACGATTTTACACTATATATACAGTAACTATGTGCCTCTGACAGTTTGTTTCGCAGCAGGGGAACATTTCAGTTTTTATTGCCTTAACGTGCGTTTCATGCGCTGAAAATCACGTTTTGGCCAAGTATCACAATTTTTACCATAACTTAAATTCTATCACTTAGAATGATGCTAAATGAAAAACTTACTTGAATTGGATGATTTTACACTATATACACAGTAACTATGTGCCTCTGGCAGTTTGTTTCGCAGCAGGGGAACATTTCATTTTTTATTGCCTTAACGTGCGTTTCATGCGCTGAAAATCACGTTTTGGCCAAGTATCACAATTTTTACCATAACTTAAATTCTATCACTTAGAATGATGCTAAATGAAAAACTTACTTGAATTGGACGATTTTACACTATATACACAGTAACTATGTGCCTCTGACAGTTTGTTTCGCAGCAGGCGAATATTTCAGTTTTTATTGCCTTAACGTGCGTTTCATGCGCTGAAAATCACGTTTTGGCCAAGTATCACAATTTTCACCATAACTTAAATTCTATCACTTAGAATGATGCTAAATGAAAAACTTACTTGAATTGGACGATTTTACACTATATACACAGTAACTATGTGTCTGTGACAGTTTGTTTCGCAGCAGGGGAACATTTCAGTTTTTATTGCCTTAACGTGCGTTTCATGCGCTGAAAATCACGTTTTGGGCTAGTATCATAATTTTCACCAGAACTTAATTTCTATCACTTAGAATGATGCTAAATGCAAAACTTACTTGAATTGGGATATTTTACACTATATACACAGTAACTATGTGCCTCTGGCAGTTTGTTTCGCAGCAGGGGAACATTTCAGTTTTTATTGCCTTAACGTGCGTTTCATGCGCTGAAAATCACGTTTTGGCCAAGTATCACAATTTTCACCATAACTTAAATTCTATCACTTAGAATGATGCTAAATGAAAAACTTACTTGAATTGGACGATTTTACACTATATACACAGTAACTATGTGCCTCTGGCAGTTTGTTTCGCAGCAGGGGAACATTTCAGTTTTTATTGCCTTAACGTGCGTTTCATGCGCTGAAAATCACGTTTTGGCCAAGTATCATAATTTTCACTATAACTTAATTTCTATCACTTAGAATGATGCCAAATGCAAAACTTACTTGAATTGGACAATTTTACACTATATACACAGTAACTATGTGCCTCTGACAGTTTGTTTCGCAGCAGGGGAACATTTCAGTTTTTATTGCCTTGAGGTGCGTTTCATGCGCTGAAAATCACGCTTTGGCCAAGTGTCATAATTTTCACTATAACTTAATTTCTGTCACTTAGAATGATTCCAAATGAAAAACTTGCTTGAATTGGACGATTTTACACTATATACACGTAACTTTGTGCCTCTGACAGTTTGTTTCGCAGCAGGGGAACATTTCAGTTTTTATTGCCTTAACGTGCGTTTCATGCGCTGAAAATCACGTTTTGGCCAAGTATCATAGTTTTGACTATAACTTAATTTCTAGCACTTAGAATGATGCCAAATGCAAAACTTACTTGAATTGGATGATTTTACACTATATACACAGTAACTATGTGCCTCTGGCAGTTTGTTTCGCAGCAGGGGAACATTTCATTTTTTATTGCCTTAACGTGCGTTTCATGCGCTGAAAATCACGTTTTGGCCAAGTATCACAATTTTCACCATAACTTAAATTCTATCACTTAGAATGTTGCTAAATGAAAAACTTACTTGAATTGGACGATTTTACACTATATACACAGTAACTATGTGCCTCTGGCAGTTTGTTTCGCAGCAGGGGAACATTTCAGTTTTTATTGCCTTAACGTGCGTTTCATGCGCTGAAAATCACGTTTTGGCCAAGTATTATAATTTTCACTATAACTTAATTTCTATCACTTAGAATGATGCTAAATGTAAAAACTTACTTGAATTGGACGATTTTACACTATATATACAGTAACTATGTGCCTCTGACAGTTTGTTTCGCAGCAGGGGAACATTTCAGTTTTTATTGCCTTAACGTGCGTTTCATGCGCTGAAAATCACGTTTTGGCCAAGTATCATAGTTTTGACTATAACTTAATTTCTAGCACTTAGAATGATGCCAAATGCAAAACTTACTTGAATTGGATGATTTTACACTATATACACAGTAACTATGTGCCTCTGGCAGTTTGTTTCGCAGCAGGGGAACATTTCATTTTTTATTGCCTTAACGTGCGTTTCATGCGCTGAAAATCACGTTTTGGCCAAGTATCACAATTTTCACCATAACTTAAATTCTATCACTTAGAATGATGCTAAATGAAAAACTTACTTGAATTGGACGATTTTACACTATATACACAGTAACTATGTGTCTGTGACAGTTTGTTTCGCAGCAGGGGAACATTTCAGTTTTTATTGCCTTAACGTGCGTTTCATGCGCTGAAAATCACGTTTTGGGCTAGTATCATAATTTTCACCAGAACTTAATTTCTATCACTTAGAATGATGCTAAATGCAAAACTTACTTGAATTGGATGATTTTACACTATATACACAGTAACTATGTGCCTCTGGCAGTTTGTTTCCCAGCAGGGGAACATTTCAGTTTTTATTGCCTTAACGTGCGTTTCATGCGCTGAAAATCACGTTTTGGCCAAGTATCATAGTTTTGACTATAACTTTATTTCTAGCACTTAGAATGATGCTAAATGCAAAACTTACTTGAATTGGACGATTTTACACTATATACACAGTAACTATGTGCCTCTGACAGTTTGTTTCGCAGCAGGGGAACATTTCAGTTTTTATTGCCTTAACGTGCGTTTCATGCGCTGAATATCACGTTTTGGCCAAGTATCACAATTTTCACTATAACTTAATTTCTATCACTTAGAATGATGCTTAATGAAATACTTACTTGAATTGGACGATAATACACTATATACACAGTAACTATGTGTCTCTGACAGTTTGTTTGGCAGCAGGGGAACATTTCAGTTTTTATTGCCTGAATGTGCTTTTCATGCGCTGAAAATCATGTTTAGGCCAAGTATCATAGTTTTCATTATAACTTAATATCTAGCCATTAGAATGATGCCAAATTAAAAACTTATTAAATTATAAAATTTGATGATATTACACTATATATAGAGAGACATTTGTTTCTCTGACAGTTTTACAGTTTTACAAGTTATGACTCCAGACTCTTAATTTACAATTCTGCCTTTATGGATACATTGCATCACCACCCCCTGAGTGGATCACTTACCTCTCACTGTCTTTCACTTACCTTCATTCAGCATGTAGGTGTCAGATCACCTTGTACCTGATGACTATTCATATTACCTCACCCGAAGTTATTACACAGAAGGGATTGTGTTGTGTTACCCCAAGTTTAGAGTCCCTACGGATGTGGGAAACTTACAGCGTCTGTCTGCCAGAGAGCAGCAGCTGGAACCGATTGTGACCAGGGTGGCATGGGTCCCTGATCATGTCCCTGGCTCTGCTGAGGTAACGAGGGCTGGCAATGTCTTCCAGTGAGGGCAGAGTAGCCGACAATCTTCTGCGTAGTGGTGATATCTTTCTAAATAGCCTTTTTGTCTGCTGCCGTTCTTTCCGCGTACCACCAAATGTGCTTTTTTTGCGCTGATAAGCACATTTTGGTCGAATATGAAAGTTTCC
Organism: Stigmatopora nigra; assembly: GCF_051989575.1. Classification (NCBI taxonomy): domain Eukaryota; kingdom Metazoa; phylum Chordata; class Actinopteri; order Syngnathiformes; family Syngnathidae; genus Stigmatopora; species Stigmatopora nigra. The sequence goes on from NW_027551613.1 coordinate 396,527, forward strand.
AAGTGTGCACTTGACCCTGGATGACCTGGAGAGTGACAGTTACTCCTGAAGTTGAACCTTTTTTTCATCCCACAATTCAAGGAAACAATTGCAAACCCTGTTAGCCAGCCTTTCTTATATTTCGCGAGGCGAACAAACAATTGCAAGGCCAACTAGTTAGTCTTTCTTACATTCCACGATCTTTTAATTCAATTGTAAAACCAGTTTGGCTAGTCTACCTTGCAGTCTATGATCTTATCAAACAAAGGTAAAACCAGTATGACCACATGGTAAGACAAGAATAAACAATTATTAAGCCAGTTAGCCAGTCCATCCCACAATTCCCTCCTTTTGTGTCTGTGAAAATATTGAAATATTGAAATGGCTGTTTCCATGAGCCAGAGAAGAACCAGTCAAGCCATCCTCGTTGTGAAACCGAATCTCCGGTCACAGCTCTCTGCATGTTCCTAATAGCCTGCAGGGCATCATGGACCGAGCAGGACATGCCGGCAGGGATGAAGGGGCAGCAGGAGTCTCCCACCATGGCACACACACAGCCCCGCTGGGTGGCCACTCCGTCAAGAGCAGGGCAGCCCTGGAAAATCACCTGGGCCATGGCGGCTACCCAGCCTGACTGATGCGCCGACACAGGCCCGGAACCTGCCTTCAATGGTCTTCAAATGCAGGGCGTTCCTTGCCGCTCCCACTCAAGGGAACTGAGCCATTACGATTTTGGATGAGACTGACCAGTATTTGTGTTTGAGGGACACATCCGAGCCACACACTGGATCATGGTCGTGAGCTCCGTCAATAATGTGCCCAAATGGAGGTCATTGATTCGGGAATAACAGAACTTCTGAAGATCCCTAGATGATTATTTTTATACATAATAATCAAAAATACATCCCCATCGTCAATGGATACAATTTTTCGGGTAAATTCACTAACCAGAACAGACTGGGCCTGGTTATAATACAACCACTATTTTAATCCCAGAATGCCTGTTTTGGACACTGTTTATGGTGGGAAAATTGCTCCAGAACCATCCTGGATCATTATTTTTACACAGAATAGTGAAAATACATCCATCTACACATTCAACACTAATTATGGGTAGAAGCACCAACCAGAACCGACTGGGCCCGGTTCTAATACGACCACTATTTTAATAGCAAAATGCCTGTTTTGGACAATGTTTATGGTGGGAAACATTATTTTTATAGAAAATAGTGAAACTACATCTACCTACTCAATCAACACAAATTCTGGGTAAATACACCAACCAGAACCGATTGGGCCTTGTTCTAATACAACCACTATTTTTATCGCAAAATGTTTTGGACACTATTGACGGTGGGAAATATTCCCAAAACATCCCTGCATCTTTAATTTTACACATAATAGTGAAAATGCATCCATCCACACAATTGACACTAAATCTGGGTAAAAGCGGCAACCAGAACCGACTGGTCCCGGTTCTAATTCAACAACCATGCAAAATTAAGATCCATTGGAGGTTTTTTATTCTTGTATAAAAAAAGCCCCAAAACATCCCTGCATGATTATTGTTAAACAGAATAGTAAAATATACATCCCAATCATCTTTGGACACAAGTTTCAGATATAAACAGCAACCAGACCCGACTGGACCCAGTTATAATGCAACTACTATTTTTTATCGCAAAATGCATGTTTTGGAGAAAATTTATGCTGGGAAATAGCCCTAGAACCATCCTGGATCTTTAATTTTAGACAGAATTGTGAAAATACATCCACCTACACAATCAATACTAACTCTGGGTATAAGACCCAAATAGAACCGACTGGGCTTGGTTCTAATACAACCACCATGCAAAATAAAGTGCCCAAATGGAGGTCATTTATTCGGGCATAAAATAACTTCTGAACATCCCTAGATGATGATTTCTATACAGAATAGTGAAAAATACAACCCCATTCCGATCGGACACAAGTTACGGGTGTATACACAAACCAGAACCGACTGGGCCTGGTTCTAATACAACCACTATGCAAAATAAAGTGCCCAAAGGGAGGTCATTGATTAGGGCATAAAAGAACTTCTGAAAATCCCTAGATGATTATTTTTATAGAGAATAGTCAAAAATACATCCCCATTATCATTTGACACAAGTTCCGGCTACATGCATCAACCAGAACCGACTGGGCCTGGTTCTAAAAGGACCACTATTTTAATCGCAAAGTGCCTGTTTTGGACACTATTGACGGTGGGAAATATTCCCTGAACATCCCTGCATCTTTAATTTCACACAGAATAGTGAAAATGCATCCATCAAATCAATTGACACTATTTCTTGGTAAAAGCACCAACCAGAACCGACTGGGCCCGGTTCTAATTCAACAACCATGCAAAATGACGATCCATAATGGAGGTTTTTGATTCTTGTATAAAAAAAGCCACAAAACATCCCTGCATTATTATGTTTAAACAGAATAGTAAAATATACATCCCCATCATCTTTGGACACAAGTTTCGGATATAAACAGCAACCAGAACCGAGACGACCCAGTTATAATGCAACTACTATTTTTTATCGCAAAGTGCATGTTTTGGAGACTATTTATGGTGGCAAATACCCCTAGAACCATCCTGGATCTTTATTTTTAGACAAAATAGTGAAAATACATCCACCTACACAATCAACACTAACTCTGGGTAAAAGCACCAACCAGAACCGACTCGGCTTGGTTCTATACAACCACCATGCAAAATAAAGTGCCCAAATGGAGGTCATTTATTCGGGCATAGAAAAACTTCTGAACATCCCTAGATGATATTTTTTAATACAGAATAGTCAAAAATACAACCCCATTCCTATTGGACACACGTTACGGGTGTAGACACAAACCAGAACCGACTGGGCCTGGTTCTAATACAACCACTATTTTTGTCGCAAAATGCATGTTTTTGACACTATTAATGGTGGGAAATAGTCTCAGAACATCCCTGGATCTTTATTCTTACAGAGAATAGTGAAAATACATCCACCCACACAATCGACACTAATTGTGGGTAAAGCACCAACCAGAACCGACTGGGCCTGGTTCTAAACAACCACTTGTAAATAAAGTGCCCAAATTGAGGTCATTGATTCGGGCATAACAGAACTTCTGAACATCCCTAGAATATTGTTTTTATAAAGCATAATCAAAAATACATCCCCATCATCATTGGACACAATTTCTGGGTAAAAACACGAACCTGAACCGACTGGTCCTGGTTCTAATACAACCACTAATTTAACCGCAAAATGCCTGTTTTGGACACTGTTTGTGGTGGGAAATAGCTCCAGAACCATCCTGGATCATTATTGTTATACAAAATAGTGAAAATACATCCTCTCACACAATAAACACAAATTCTGGGTAAAAGCACCAACCAAAACCGACTGGGCCTGTTTCTAAACCACCACTTGTGAATAAAGTGACCAAATGAAAGTAATTCATTCGGGCATAACAGAACTTCTGAACATCGCTAGATGATTATTTCTATACAAAATAGTCAAGTATACATTCCCATCATAATTGGACACAAGTTTCGTATACAAACACCCACCAGAACCGACTGGACCCTGTTATAATGCAACCACTATTTTGTATCGCCTGTTTTGGACACTGTTTATGGTGGGAGATAGCTCCAGAATCACCTAGAATGATGTCAAATGAAAAATTTACTTGAATTGGACAATTATACACTGTATACACAGTAACTATGTGTCTCTGACAGTTTTTTTCGCAGCAGGGGAACATTTCAGTTTTTATTGCCTTAACGTGCGTTTCATGCGCTGAAAATCACGTTTTGGCCAAGTATCATAATTTTCACTATAACTTAATTTCTATCACTTAGAATGATGCTAAATGCAAAACTTACTTGAATTGGACGATTTTACACTATATACACAGTAACTATGTGCCTCTGAATGTTTCTTTCGCAGCAGGGGAACATTTCAGTTTTTATTGCCTTAACGTGCGTTTCATGTGCTAAAAATCACGTTTTGGCCAAGTATCAGAATTTTCACTATAACTTAATTTCTATCAATTAGAATGATGCTAAATGAAAAACTTACTTGAATTGGACGATTTTTCACTACATACACAATAACTGTGTCTCTGACAGTTTGTTTGGCAGCAGGGGAACTTTTCAGTTTTTATTGCCTTCATGTACTTTTCATGCCCTGAAAATCAAGTTTTGGCCAAGTATGATTGTTTTCATTATAACTTAATTTCTAGCTTGAGAATGATGCCAAATGGATAACTTACTTGAATTGGACGATTTTCCACTTTATACACAGTAACTATGTGTCTCTGACAGTTTGTTTGGCAGCAGGGGAACATGTGAGATTAGACAAAGTATCTTTGCAAATGCTTGTTCATATTGTATACGTTTTTGTGAGTATAACAGCATCATAGTCATCCTTATGGCTGACATGTCAGCATAAACACCCAACTGTCTGACTGAATAAACAATCTTAGTCTTGTGATTGGGGTGACATGTCAGCACAAATACTCAACTGTCCGACACTGATCAATTACTTTTTGCCCTGCAAATGACTGAAATGTATCTGTCCAAAGTCCTGGCGACAACTGTCAGTTTTTCCTGTATTTGAGACACACACACTGGTCATTCGACTAGAGTTGCAGGAACATCGCGTTGAACAGGACCCTACTGTAGGAACTCTCACTGTCCACTTTGCAGTCTGGTAATAAACCAATTGGTCCGGGACCAATGAAAGTAGAACAATAATTAGCAAGGGCTTTATAGTCTTGGTCTGTTAATAGAGTCAGGGACTTAACTAAGACAAAGTCAGGGACTTTTGGTCTTTGTGTGTTCAGAGATATTGGGTTAATCACAAAGTAGAAATCACTTTCGGGTAATTTAGAAAATAATTGTTGTTTAAACTATTAAGTAGGTGATCAATATGGGTCAGAAAGCAACAAAAGGGATGGGTTTATTGTCAGAATGCAAAATGAAAATCGGAGAGTTACCGGGACGAGATATCATGGTCCAGCTTGGGCTAAGCCTAGTGGCCACCCAAAATGGCCTCCGACCCAGCGAATTACAGACCAAAAATATCTTCCACACCACCACATCTAACAGCTTCTACTCTCTCGACATTGTCGGTAATGATTCTGCCAAGGTAGCTGAAAGTCTAAGAGAACAGTCTGAAGATATCTGCCCAGCAGCACCAGGACAGGAACAACAAACATGGCCATTACATGTCACCCTGAAGTTCATGGGAGACCGGACGACAAGTAGTTAAACCAATTCTCACAGTTGCCCAATGTTAGACTATAAATATTTTACCTGACTCCAATTCCTTAACTCTGTAGTCTCCAGTCTAACAATGGAGCGTGTTCAGCATCGGAGGAGACAAACCAGGGTTGAGCGAGTTTATCCACAGATGATTTATTCCATTCAAATTGATTCATACAGAGCTACGGGTCTCCCTCCCATAGAATAAGCCCGCTGAGTGTTGATGTCCCAAAGCGGAGGATGGAAAAGACATTGTCCAAACCCGCGTTTGCCCAGTTATAGTCCAACAAAAATGCATATTCATTCGCTGATTAATAATGAGATGTGGGCTGGTCCAGGGCTGCTGTGAGGGGGGGTTTCTCTGGGCTCCACATCTTCCAGCCTTGAATCCACATCATCCAGACCTCTGTCTCCGCTGGTCCTATAAAGTCCCGACCCTCCGCCCTGCTCTTTGTTCCTCTGCCCTTTGAAGTCCTCCATCTGGTCTCTTATCAGTGTGGATCCCACCTTGAAATAAGAATGTCAGGAAGAGCCTTTTGTTAACATTATAGTTGAGGAGTCTCAGACCCATCCTTCTGTTCATATTGTATTTGAGTTGGGAACCAGTGGCGACTCTAAAACAAGACCGCCACAACAAAAGGAATGAGTAAAATGTGATATCAAAATGAAACAGCTATACTAAAAAGAATGAGTAAAATATGATATCAAAATGAAACAGCTATACTAAAAAGAATGAGTAAAATATGTTATATTCTTCATTCCCTCTCTTGGTCTCCTAAAGAGACCACATCAACAACACCACACAGGTTAGTGTCAAATGAAATGTAAAACTATATTAGTATAAAAACAAAGAAGCACTACATTAGTATATCCATGAACACGTGCCCAGCGGGGGGTCCAGAGGGGTCAGTTTGGCGCAACTGGACATACTGACCTCTAGGGCCTGGTCCCACTGCTTTATCGATCAGTCGAGTGACTAGAGTACGAGCTAAGGGGAAGATACAACAGCTACAGAGAATAAGCAGAGTAATGAGCACTCCAGCAGATATGAGGATGTTGCCTATCAAACCTTTCCAGGCACCAAAATAATCCATCCATTGGTCCCAGATTGAGGTGTCCACACCTGACTGATCGGCCATTTTATTAGTCAGGGTTCGGAGGCCTTCTAAAGCTTTGGTGAGACGTCCATTTGGAGCAGTGTTATTAGGAATGAAAGTACAACAGGCATCACCAAAGATAGCACACACACCACCCTTCTCAGCCAATAACATGTCTAATGCTATACGATTTTGGAAGGCCATGAGGGATGTTGCCGCTAGCTGGTCACGTACCGCCTCTAACGACTCAACCGTGTAATTGCCAAGTCGCTGGACATTGTAATGAATATAATTGATGCGATCAACATTTTTGTTGGGAGTTACCCAAATTAGAATACTTTCGAATCCCGCTGAAACCTGATTAGCAAGTTTATACTCATTAGGAACGCCACGGAGGACGCCTATGGCGTCAATATAGGTGGGATCGGAGTTACCCATCCAGGTGTGTGGTGCTCTCTTTTGGCGATGCAAGACCTCCTTCAGGTTTGGAGGTAACCTTATTTCAGCTGTGAGATTCACTGAGGAAACAGAAACAGGAAGTAACAGAGACACCACAGAACACACACCCGCAGCATTTGTGGGCAATCTATCATACAACTTATCACTTCCACACCATAACCAGATGTCAGCTCGGGATAAGGGGTATGGTACCGGAAAGAACATGTTTGATACACACCAGTCAGACGGAATGCTTCCCAATGATGTTCCAGTCCCTTGTAATTTGAGGCAGGTAAAATTTTGGCGTGCTACATATTTGTCAAAAATTGTTTTTTCTTTGTTCTCTCGGGTAAGTGGGAATATCGAATCGTATTTAGAGCACTTAAAGGTTGGATTGGTGTTTTTTAGGAGGTCCACAATACATTCTTTATCAATTGGGGCCGAAATGATACGGAGTACGGGTCGGGCACCCATACATACGAGACAATCATTTCGGGTTTCGCTGGCAGCTTGTTCCGCCATTAACAGCCAATTGTTAGATAACGCTGAAACACCTGTAGTCATTCTAAACCACTCGTCCACTGATGGTTTGCCATGAATTATCTGGACTATACTCGATCTAGGGGATACAAATGACGGAATCACCTTGCCGGTTGTCGCCTGAGTAATATTGGGGTTTTTACATATCCCCACTGACCAGCATGGATCGTTGTCCGAACACCATACAACAGGTTCAGGAAGCTACACTTTGTGGACGATGAAGTCCAGTCCCCCTCCCTCCACAGAGGTAAAGTGCCTTCCGACTCATTTATCCTGAGATACAAACCAGAATTATCAACAGAAAAATTTGAAACCCTCTTTTGCCATTCTTTAGCTGTTTTTGACCAGCCATAAGTACCAGGTGACCAGCGGGTCGACTGATCCATTACAAAGGTGTGTGCCCAATTACCCCCTGTATCCTGGTACGGCCTAGCATCAATATACCATTGGTATCTGTTTCCCATTTCCATTATTTGTTGAGTATAACGCTGCATATGGAATAAACATGCGAATTTCGAACGTACCGTTGTAACAAAACCATAGCCTATTGTCATATAATAATTAATTGAAAAGATTATTGCTCAGCAAGCAATACCATAAAACTATAGGGAACTCTTTTATATTGGGTTTGACGTCTCCATATGGTTTCAATTGAGACTAAACCATCTTACAAAGGATTAGGATAACCTACCAGACAAGGGAAAATACGATGGGATCTAACAACTCCCTCAATCACCATTCTTTTGGGGAAAAGTGTTTTTACAAATGAAAAAACGTGTCCTACTTGGCAAGAAAAAAAAATATTGAAACAGTGTTTATCCTGTTACGCAGTAAATAGGAAGTCAATTTTTCCACTGTTTAATCATTTTACCTGCTTAAACCTTACAGGGCATGGTCTGAAGCTGGGGGCGATAAATGAGACGTGGTGTACCGGCGTTTTAAAACAAGCTACACCCCTGATACCACGTTCTTGCCTATGGTGGCGGGGTGGTAGATAAATTATACGACTCCTGCCAAAACGCGGCAGGACTAGGTACTTTGGTCTCACTGCTCTTACCGGTGTCTGTTTTTCCATCCACAGTTGAGGAGATACAATTGGCGGCTCAGAATTCGGAGGTGAAGGGTCGACCCTCCCGACATCGTCGAGAGGCATGGAGGGAAGGAGATCCAACATACATTGATGCGATTGGCATCCCCCGGGGCGTACCAGATGAGTATAAGCTGGCTAATCAGATCGCAGCAGGTTGGGAGTCCATCTTCCTTCTAATCACCCCAAACAAAAATGTGGATAGAATAAATTACTTACATTACAATGTCCAAAACTTGGAAATTATGTTAAACAGGGATTTGTGGCCATGAAGGAACAACTGGCAGCTACCAGTCTGATGGCGTTCCAGAATCGCATAGCGGTGGATATGATCCTTGAAACAGGGGCCGTGTGTGCAATGTTTGGAAAACAATGTTGCACCTTCATACCGAACAACACGTCACCCAGTGGGTCTCTCACCAGGGCCATTACTGGCCTGCAAACACTGAACCGCAATATGCAAGAGCATTCTGGAGTAGATACGTCCGCATTGTCAGATTGGTGGGATAAGACCTTTGGAAAATATAAAGATTTGGCTACATCCTTCATGGTGACTATTGGCACAATAACCGCTATCCTAACATTGTGTGGGTGCTGTATTATCCCCTGTTTGCGCTCCTTGCTAAGCCGACTTATAAATACTGCAATTGCCCCTACAAATTCTAAAGTACATGAGTTGTATCTTATGGGACGGTTTGCGGAAAGCAGTGAGGTCCAGGAGTACGGTAAATCCGAGGACCAATTGGACGAATATAATTATGTTCTTTCTCTTTCAGACCAGCCATGGGAGTAAGGAGTAGGCGGGAAAAATCACAGGCACCCGACATTACCATTTAGTGATTACTAAGAAATGACTAATAACATACATATTATAAAAACGGGGGAATGTTGGGTTTATTCTGTTTTACTATTATAATAGTTATATTAATTCATTTCTTTATTAAATCATTCTCTTTCTATTCTCTGTATTAATTCATTACTATGTTAAATCATTCTCTTTCTGTTTTCAAAAGTGTTGCGAGGTCACGAGTATTGCCAAGTCATCTTTAACCTGGACGGCCTGTTCCAGGATGGTTATAAAAACAATCCACCCAATCTGGGTCCTTGAGATTTGGTGGGCCCTTGGTGACGAGGCCAGGGCTATTCGGCCAATAACAAGAATGTTGTTATCGTTATGTAACCGTGCACTTCGGGTTTTTCTGTATGTAACCATTATATGATTATGATTATATTATATGATTCATTAGGTCAAGGAGGTTGTATAATTACTCTAATCTAAATGTTGTTAGGTCTAGTCTCCTGTTTTTGTTATTAGTAAAAAACTTTTATTGTTATTGTAGTCCCAGATGTTGTTTTTACTCATACGTGATGGAATGATCAACAACTCTGTAACTTGTTTTGATTCATGACCATAAGAGTGGGACGAAAACGTCTATTCGGTGAGACGTTCGGAAGTTGTAAGGTGACACTTGCTGACTCTCCCCTTCGGAGGCTTTTATCTGTTGTATCCATTTCTATTTAATTAAATGTCAATAATTGAATAAGATGTCTTCCTGCAGTTATTGATAATTACGGACGAAGGTAATTATTAATGAACCTAATAATTTAGCATCATTCTAAGTGATAGAAATTAAGTTATAGTGAAAACTATGATACTTGGCCAAAACGTGATTTTCAGCGCATGAAACGCACGTTAAGGCATAAAAAACTGAAATGTTCCCCTGCTGCGAAACAAACTGTCAGAGGCACATAGTTACTGTGTATATAGTGTAAAATCGTCCAATTCAAGTAAGTTTTGAATTTAGCATCATTCTAAGTGATAGAAATTAAGTTATAGTGAAAACTATGATACTTGGCCAAAACGTGATTTTCAGCGCATGAAACGCACGTTAAGGCAATAAAAACTGAAATGTTCCCCTGCTGCGAAACAAACTGTCAGAGACACATAGTTACTGTGTATATAGTGTATAATTGTCCAATTCAAGTAAGTTTTTCATTTGGCATCATTCTAAGTGATAGAAATTAAGTTATAGTGAAAATTGTGATACTTGGCCAAAACGTGATTTTCAGCGCATGAAACGCACGTTAAGGCAATAAAAACTGAAATGTTCCCTGCTGCGAAACAAACTGCCAGAGGCACATAGTTACTGTGTCTATAGTGTAAAATCATCCAATTCAAGTAAGTTTTTCATTTAGCATCATTCTAAGTGCTAGAAATTAAGTTATAGTGAAAACTATGATACTTGGCCAAAACGTGATTTTCAGCGCATGAAATGCACATTAAGGCAATAGAAACTGAAATGTTCCCCCGCTGCGAAACAAACTGTCAGTGACACATAGTTACTGTGTATATAGTGTATAATCGTCCAAATTAAGTAGGTTTTTCATTTGATATCATTCTAAGTGATGGAAGTTAGGGTTAGGGTTAGGGTTAGGGTTAGGTTAAGTTATAGTGAAAACTATGATACCTAGCCAAAACGTGATTTTCAGCACATGAAACGCACATTAGGGCAAAATAACTGAAATGTTTGTTAGGTCTGAAAATACAACTTCAGGAGCAGGCTAAGAAAGAGTGAGATAAATTTAAATAGAAAATATGTATTACCAGACTGCAAAGTGGACAGTGAGAGTTCCTACAGTGGGGTCCTGTTCACTGCGATGTTACTGCAACTCTAGTCGAATGACCAGTGAGTGTGTCTTAAATACAGGCAAAACTGACAGTTGTCCCTAAGACTTTGGACAGATACGTTTCAGTCATTTGCAGGGCAACAAGTAATTGATTAGTGTCGGGCCTGGAATCTGTAGTCAATGGTTTCCAGACGTAGGGTGTTCTTCGCTGTTCCTACCCTGGGGAACACCGCCATCATGATTTTGGAGGAGACTGACCATTGTTTGTATTAGAGGGGGACATCCGAGCCCCAAACTGAATCATGGGGGAAGAAATCAAAGCTCCGTCGTTGACGCCTGGTGGGTAGATGTGGGTTGGCGTCGACAGTTGGAATCGAGTCTGCTGTTAGAACGTACGTGTGGTCGGATGCAGATGTAGGGACACAGAGCCCAGTTGTATTGGTGGGGATGATCATATACACTTGCCTTTCGCAGAGCCACCATATTTGGTCCAGTACTGTCCATGATTGGGAAGGAATGTGTCTGATCTCGGCACACCTGGTGACGTGAAGTTGGTCTAAAGGGGTCTTCGGATCCGGTCCGCTGAAGTTGAAACAGGATGGATAACAGTCTGTTCGGTTGTTGCACTGGACATACGTTGCGGTATTGACTGTAGCTGCTAATGGTACTGCGACCATGGTATGTAGGCGGTCGAGCTTTGCTGGAAGGATTCTCTCAAATTACCCAGAATACAGTTGTAGGTGAGGTTGGCGAGTTCTTCGTTCTGTCGGTTGGCCCATAGCTGTGGTTGGTCTTCCATGTTTTTTCTGAGTCTGAGTTTTACTGTTCTAATGGTTTGTTCGACGAGTCCAGCACTTTGGTTCAGTTTGATGAAATCCATGTTCAGAAGCTCGAAGGGATATGTTCCTGTTTGCCTTGTTCCATGCTTGGGTCGTTCGTTGCCTTGAGAGTCGTGTCTACAGCAGTTCAGACAGTTTCTGCCCAAAAAATTGAAGTAAGTTTGGAGACCTCTGGGAACATGCATTGTTTGTTGTACTGTACTGATCATCCCTCCTGTTGAGACATGGCTCCTCACATGGCTCAATTTGGCAATTACTTCAAACAATGATCGTGTCACGCATGGCTTGTTTTCTACTGCATAGAGTCCGTTCTTGTGTTGAGTGGCTCCTTTTGTTTCCCATTGCAGTTTCTCTTTTTCTGGGGCATGATTTTGCATTTCTCTTAGGAATTCAGCAGGGATTGGGCTGTGTCTTTCCACCGTCACGTCTTGTTCTAGGAATAGTCTACATGCCTCTGTCAGTGCCACTATTCCTGCGGCTTGTGCGGACCAGTCGCCAGGGAGTCGTCCTGTCTTGAGGTTGTCTTTTTGAGTCACCACGGCATATACGTTGTGTTTTTCTCCATCCAGGGTTTTTGATGATGATCCATCCCCATAGGCAATGTGTCCAGGGGGCAATGGGTTGTCCATTAGGTCAGTTGCATATACGTGGTTAATTATGATTCGTTGAGTGGGCAACTGTGAGAATTGGTTTAACCACTTGTCGTCCGGTCTCCCATGAACTTCAGGGTGACATGTCATGGCCATGTTTGTTGTTCCTGTCCTGGTGCTGCTGGGCAGATATCTTCAGACTGTTCTCTTAGACTTTCAGCTACCTTGGCAGAATCATTCCCGACAATGTCGAAAACGTAGAAGCTGTTAGATGTGGTCAAGTGGAAGATATTTTTGGTCTGTAATTCCCTGGGTTGGAAGCCATTTTGGGTGGCCACTAGGCTTAGCCCAAGCTGGACCATGATATCTCGTCCCGGTAACTCTCCGATTTCCTTTTGCAGTCTGACAATAAACCCATCCCTTTTGTTGCGTTCTCACCCATATTAATCACCTACTTAATAGTTTAAACAACAATTATTTTCTAAATTACCCGAAATTGATATCCACTTTGTGATTAACCCAATATCTCTGAACAGACAAAGACTAAAAGTCCCTGACTTTGTCTTAGTTAAGTCCCTGACTCTATTAACAGACCAAGACTATAAAGCCCTTGCTAATTCTTGTTCTACTTTCATTGGTCCCGGACCAAAAAATCGTCCATTTCAAGTAAGTCATTCATTGGCATCATTCTAGGTGATTCTGGAGCTATCACCCACCATAAACAGTGTCCAAAACAGGCGATACAAAATAGTGGTTGCATTATAACAGGGTCCAGTCGGTTCTGGTGGGTGTTTGTATACGAAACTTGTGTCCAATTATGATGGGGATGTATACTTGACTATTCTGTATAGAAGTAATCATCTAGCGATGTTCAGAAGTTCTGTTATGCCCGAATGAATTACTTTCATTTGGTCACTTTATTTACAAGTGGTGGTTTAGAAACAGGCCCAGTCAGTTTTGGTTGGTGCTTTTACCCAGAATTTGTGTTTATTGTGTGAGTGGATGTATTTTCACTATTTTGTATAACAATAATGATCCAGGATGGTTCTGGAGCTATTTCCCACCACAAACAGTGTCCAAAACAGGCATTTTGCGGTTCAAGTAGTGGTTGTATTAAAACCAGGCCCAGTCGGTTCTGGTTCGTGTTTTTACCCAGAAATTGTGTCCAATGATGATGGGGATGTATTTTTGATTATTCTTTATAAAAATAATATTCTAGGGATGTTCAGAAATTCTGTTATGCCCGAATCAATGACCTCAATTTGGGCACTTTATTTACAAGTGGTTGTTTAGAACCAGGCCCAGTCGGTTCTGGTTGGTGCTTTACCCACAATCAGTGTCGATTGTGTGGGTGGATGTATTTTCACTATTCTCTGTAAGAATAAAGATCCAGGGATGTTCTGAGACGATTTCCCACCATAAATAGTGTCAAAAACATGCATTTTGCGACAAAAATAGTGGTTGTATTAGAACCAGGCCCAGTCGGTTCTGGTTTGTGTCTACACCCGTAACGTGTGTCCAATAGGAATGGGGTTGATGTTTTGACTATTCTGTAGAAAAATTATCATCTGGGGATGTTCAGAAGTTCTTCTATGCCCGAATAAATGACCTCCATTTGGGCACTTTATTTTGCATGGTGGTTGTAGTAAAACCAAGCCCAGTCAGTTCTGGTTTGTGCTTTTACCCAGAGTTAGTGTTGATTGTGTAGGTGGATGTATTTTCACTATTCTGTCTAAAAATAAAGATCCAGGATGGTTCTAGGGGTATTTCCCAGTGTTGGGGCTACCAGCCAACACTTAAATAAACTCGAACACAGGAACACACACTGATGCGGATGGAATGAAAGTTATAGGCCGCGTCTGCAGAAGCGGGGGAGTGGACAAATCAGAGGCCCGATAGTGTGACTACTCTCCAAGCTCCTCAAGGCTGTTTCCCGCTGAAAAGTTGCTTCAACTGTGGTTTTATTAGAGATAAGACAAGTCATAAAAATGGGAGGCGTCAATACAAATGCAGGACGTGGAGTACAAAAGGTTTAGTGCACATTTTAACCAATAGGTGTAAATTAATATTCTATTCTAGTAACCTTTAATATATCATAGTGAAATGGGTGCAAGATTATATATATATGCATGCAAATATATTTCACATATCCCCCCTGAAGTTACTTTGAAAGAATTTTCATTTTCATCAATCTATATCCCTCCTTTGCAGGTTTTAGAATACAAATATCATTAATAGTCACTCAACAGGGTATGAAAAATAACTAAATCACTTGTCAAGGCAGAGGCGAAAAACTCAAGTTTACTCAGGGGTACTTGAGGAAAATTCCTCTGCGTCCCCCTTAATGAGCGAACACAATTTTTTAAGTCAAGACAAGTACATTTACCCAGACGACTCGACATCCGGGGATTCATCACACTTTGGAAGAGTGCTAGAATCTCCGGCAAGGTTTGTCATGCTGTGAAACTGTATGTCACTGTAAGCTACCAGCGTGTGCTGGATATTTTTTTGAATCATAACTTTCATACAAGGGATTACACACATTGAAAAGATGCAGAATAGAATTAAAACCGCAAAAAAGGGAGTTGCAAATTTAATCAGAATAGAGAACCATGATCCGGTTGTCAACCACGACCACAGTGATGCACCTATGGCTGAGTGATCTTGGGCCATGGTGTTGGCTAAGGCTTTCATTTCAGCTATGGCACGAGTTATGTTACCTTCGTCACCGGTTTCATCTGGGATGAAGGTGCAACAGTGTTCTCCAACTATGGCACACACACCTCCATCCTTGGCTGTTATCAAATCTAGGACCATGCGGTCTTGCAACTCCATTTCTCTAAAGGCTTTTAATTCCTCTGCTATACCTTGTAGGGCTTTGATAGTTTGGTTAATGAACAATCCCATCCGATAATTCAATGGTTCTACACGGAGCATAACTTTACCCACTCCAATCTGTGGAAGTAGTGACAATATGACTTTCTCGGAGGTGGACCATAATTTGTGATCATCAGGGACATTACTACCCCAAATTGAATCATGTGGTTTAAATTGTACAGGTATAAATCTCTTATATCTTACTGGTATTTTCACTCCCCTTAAAAGGAATGCATCTTGAACCATCTGCACCATTGCACAGCGACCATTCCATACTGTGGGCAAACCCAAATACACTGTATGCCCACACATCCAATACCCATCATCTTGGGGATCAGTGCCCATTACATCAGGGAGAGTGTAATAGTCCCTGCAGGTGGCACCCATGGGTACTCCTGTGGCATTGAACCTGGCTTTGTTAGTGGTGTCTCGTCTGCACGGGGTAAGTATATCCCTACAGAATTTCATGGGGACTTCTCCTACTGGTCTGGACTTACCCCAGAATGTCATATTACTAGCGAAACACACAGCCGTAAAATCACTTGGGTATGGGACGTTGCTTAACATAACTAGATCTGTCCAATCATAGTTCAAAAGCCTTGTGAATTTTCTACCTGTTAAAGGTGGTACAGTGGCATCAACCTCGGGAACTACAGATCTAAATGCACCTTCTAGACACTGTGATCTCAGTATGTCGGGATACCATAGAGGTGTGTAGGCATTATAGGTATAGGGGTTGATTGGCTTGGGATACACTGGTGGGGTACATGTGGAATAAGGCATACGACTACACAAATAACAACTTTCTTTCACACCAGTTATTTTTTTCTGAAATACCATGAAATTATACCACATATTTTCTTCAAAATGATTCTTTGGATTGTTCTTTTCATACCACTTCACTTTCCTCTGTGACAGTAGCACGGCATCGTCTCGTTTTTCAACTCGAATGTCTGGGGGCGGGGCACTCAGCCACACCCATGCTGCCACTGATAGTACAGTCACAGTGATGAGGGTGGCAGTGGCTTTCATTTTGGCTTCTGTGTGAGGGTGTAAAAACTGTGAGAGGTCAAGGTTAGGTTAGGGGGGGTGTTTGGGGCAGGTGAGCAGACGTCAGATGATTCCTTCGCGGACAAGGGTTTTGGTACCGTCCGATTTGCAATCTACTCAGGGTTGCCGATGTCTCGAACTATTTTGACTTGGGATTGGTGAATCCACGTCGACCTCTCGGCAATCTTTACTGCGGTGGGGGTGGTGAGTTGAACCACGAATGGGCCTTCCCAACATGGCGAGGACCAGGATTTCCTTTTTATGACTCGAATCAGGATCTGGTCACCAGGCTTCACCACCTCCTGTAGGGGAGACAAAGGGGATAACGGCAGCTTACATGTATTTTGGACAAGTTTTTCTCTAAACATTTTTACCATCCACTCTGTGAGTGGATCTGCCTCGCCCTTAGTCTCTTGCCATGGTTCACCTTCCCATAGGGGAAGTTGGAATGGTCTTCCATGAACTATCTCAAAAGGTGTTAATCCTGAGCTAGTTGGTACAATTCTCATATATGTTTTGACCAGTGGTAAGCATTCTGGCCATGGTTTTTTTGTTTCTTCCATGGTTTTTTTAAGCCTTAGTTCTATTGTACCATTTGTTCTCTCTACCAGTCCCGCGCTTTGCGGATGGTACGAGCAGTGATTTTTTAGACTTATTCCTAGGTGGTTTGCTATGTATTGTATTATGCTGTTTACAAAATGAGTTCCATTGTCGCTCCAGATGATTCTGGGGATCCCATGTTCTGGGATTATGTGTTTACAGATGGCTTTAGCCACCGTCAATGCGTCTGGTGTTTTTGAGGGGACTATTTCAGTCCATTTCGAGAATGAGTCAATCAAGACTAAACAGTATTTATACTGGTTGCTTCTGGATAATTCAATGAAATCCATGTGTATAATTTCAAATGGGTAGGTACCTTTTGGGCATTGGCCTCGTTTGGGTCTGAGGTTACCTTGCACATTATGTTTGCAGCAAGTTAAACAGTCTCTACAAAAAATTTTAAAATAGGTATTTAGACCTGTTGTCACATGGAAAACACGCTGTACCATGTCTATCATCCCCCTTGTTGAGACATGAGACTTTCCATGGCTCAATTTTGCTACCATTTGGAATAATTTTTTTGGCAAGCAGGGTAGGCCTTTTATTGTATATAGGCCGTCCGCAGACTGTTCTGTGCCTTTGAGTATCCATGCATCTTTTTCATTCTGTGGTGCAATGTTTTGCATTTCAATTAATACTGTTTTTGGGATTGACTCATGTTGTTGTTGTGTATACTGAGCACTCAGTGTTTGTGCTGCTCCTTTGTTGTTGTTGTTGTTGTTGTTGTAGAGGCAGCGCCCAGGTGGCCCTAACATAGGGTACGCCTGGCTAGCGCTAGCACCTTCGACGGCTCAGTCACCAGCACGTCCAGGGGGGGTGAGGCGACACCGAAGATCTGGAGGCGGAGGGAAGAAAGGCCGGGGCAACGCTGGAGCCAATGTTCAAGGTCTTGCGTCTCTTCCCGGCAGAGGGGGCAGGTTGGGTCGAGGGTGGGGTTGAGAAGGTGACGGTAAGCTCTCAGGCTTGGGTGGTGGCCCGAGCGGAGGCGGGCGATGAGAACCGCGTCGCTCCGGTTCTTCACGCGCGCACAGTCTAGGCGCCAGTTATATTTTGGGTAGACGACCGCTGCGCGATGATCCGGTCTAGGTGGATTGTCGCGAATTAGTCGTCTGATGGCTGCCTTGGCTGGGGCGAATGAGATTGGTCGTGGCTCGTCGACCTTGGAGGAGGCGGCTTCCTTCGCTAGGGCATCTGCCATCTCGTTCCCAGGCAACCCGCAGTGACCTGGGGTCCACAGGAGGGCTGTCCGCTGGTTCAGCAGACGACGGATTTCGCCGGTGTCGGCCGAGTGGCTGGCGATGGCAGTCAGTAGTGATTGACTGTCCGAGCACACTGCGACGTCACCAGCTATGTCCGTGTCAGTTAGCCATTGCAGGGCCATCGTCATGGCCGCCTTCTCTTCCTCGAAGGAGGACGTGAAAGGGGCCCCACGCATCGGCTTTGAGTGCGTGGTGATTGGGTCTGCCGGATCTCCAGTGGTGACGATCATTGCCACCCCGCCGGCCCTTGTTCCATCGGTAGCAGAGCCGTCGGTGTAGATGGTGACCTCTGGTGCGACTGCACGGATGGCGGAGATGGCACGTTCCCGAAGGACTGGCAGGGGATCGAGTTTTGTGGCACTCCCAAGGGTTGCAGAGACCGTCCAGAGGTCGGTGTCGTTCACCCATGGGCACTCGATGGGGGGCGGGAGGACCTCTCGTTGGTTGGACAGGGCGGGGGGGAGGGCGGACATAGTTCCCGACGCGGTCTTGCGCCAGCTGGAACGCTGGAGACGGTGCACGACTGTCTTAGTAGCAAGTTCGTGCCGAGGGTGATCAGGAGGAAGGCGGAGGGCTTTTTCAAAGGAGATGGCTGCTAGTTGGTTTACTCGCGAGGAGTAGGAGCACACGCCCGCTTCTAGCTGCAGCGCCTCGACTGGTGTAGTCCTCAGTTGGCCCGTCACGATGCGCAGGGCACTGTTCTGGGCGCGACCAAGGTCGTCGAGTCGAGACCGCGACAGGAAGGGTTGCCATGCTGGGGCGGCATAGTCCATGACGCTCCGCTGAAGGGCGAGGTGGACAGAGCGTAGGCTGTTTTTCTGCCAACCCCAGTCTTTTGTGGTCAGAGAGGCAAGGATGCGGTTTCGGGAAGCCACTGTCTTAGTGACGTCTGTCTCAGTTCACGTGTGGCCCGAAACTCAGGCACCTGTCGAGCTTTACCCCAAGGAATTTGGGGGTGGGGTTGAAGCGCAGGCTCGTTGTTCCCACATTGACGGACGGGGTCCAGGAAGCCTCCCTTGGGTCGGTTGAGAAGAAAGTGACCTCACTCTTCGAGGCGTTCAACTTCATCTTCTTTTTGCAGCTCCACTCACAGACAGCTCCGACTGCGTTCTGGATCGCCGCCTCAGCGTCTTCCTTGCGTGTACTCTGTGCCAGCAGGGCAACATCGTCGGCATAAAGCGCGATGTCGACCCCTGCTGGGATGACTCTTCGGAGGTTGTTGATGTATAACACGAAGAGGAGGGGTGCAAGGACAGAGCCTTGGGGGAGACCTTGGCGCAGTGGGACGGACTTTCCCCGCTCCCCGTTTATTAGGACCCTGGCTCGGCGGTCGGAGAGGAAGCTCTTTAACCACCGGGCAGTTTGGGCTGGCATGCCTACGTCCAGCGCCGTCAGGAGGAGATCCTCCTTCCAGACACGGTCGTAGGCTTTGCTGTAGTCCAGCAGGGCCATCACACCGCGGAGCGGTTTTTTCCGTTGGAAGCCGTCGCTAATGGTCTGCGTGACGTGGAGGATCTGGTCTTCGCAGCTCCTCAGTTTGCGGAAGCCCGCCTGCTCTCTGCAGATCCAACCTCCGGTTTCTGCCTCGTAGTACACTCGGTTGTGGATGATTCTCTCGAGGGTCTTCACCACGCACGAGGTCAGGCTGATTGGACGATAGGAAGAGATGTCACTGGCAGGTTTGCCAGTCTTCCTGAGAGGTAGGATGGTTGCCTCTCTCCATGCCTGCGGGCAGGAACCGGATCTGAAGGATTCATTGAAGATTCCCAGGAGTTCCCGCCTGGCCGCAGGTCCCAGCGCCTTGATGAAGGATGGGGGGGATATCGTCCGGACCTGGGGCGCCCGTCGGTCGCATCTGATGGATCGCAGTTTTGAGCTCCCACTCGCTGAAATCCGCGCAGCTCTCGCCGTCAGCTGATGGGGCATCCAGCCGTTGCTTCGCTTCTCGGATGCGGTGTCGTTCTTCTTTGGAGAAGGAGAGTCTGCACACTGCGGCATAGTGCTTTGCAAAAACATCGGCTTTCCCCACATTGGTGGTGTAGAGGCGGCCGTTGTGTTGCAAGGACTCAGTGAGCGCGCAGTCATCGGGTGATCCGCTGAGAGAGCGGATCAAACGCCACGTTTTGCTGGTGTCCGGGTTGAACTCCAGCTCCTCCAATAGGGCAGCCCACTTTGCTTCCTTGGCCGACCGGGTGAGTGAGTTCACTTTCCTGCAAGCGGCCAGCCAGTCTTCTCTGTGGGTGCTTATGGAGCGACGTAGGCGATTGCGGTCTTTGATAGCAGATCTCACGTCAGCCGACATCCAGGTATTGCTCGTCTTGCCTCTCCGGGATTTGCCAACGACGCGCTTCCCCACCTCCTTCAACAGGGTCGTGAAGCGGGAGAGGCGGTTGGACAGCGGCGGGGGCGTGTTGGTTCCAAAACTCAGTACTGCATCTTCTACGTCTTGAGTGAAGGTTGCCCAGTCGACGTCTTTGTGGTTCCACCGTGCCGTTGGTAGGGGCGGGCATGACGGGCGGACGACACAGGCCACTGAGATGGACAGGGGTAGGTGGTCGGATCCAAGGTCCTCATCAACAGTCCATTCGGCATGGTTGGCGAGCCGCGGGTGGGCAAAGGTGAGGTCGGGTGTACTAAGCCCGCCGGTGCTTCGGTTCACCCTTGTTGCCGACCCGTTGTTAAGGAGTGTGATGGAGTTCCTCAGCAGCCAGTCCTCGATGTCGGCCCCACGCTTGTCGCTTGGCTGGTTGTGGCCCCAGAGGCCGGAGTGGGCGTTTAGGTCACCGCCGATGATCACGTCGGTGTTCGCCCCGATCCAGGTGAGGTCCAGTTCGGAATTTGGTCCCGGATCTCGGCATGGGGGTGCGTAGAGGTTGTGCACCGTCAGCCAGCGGTGCCGGGTCACACGTACCTTGATCGTGGACGACTCCAGGAGGCCCCGCAGGGAGGCGCCCAGGTTCATGAAGGAGAGGTCGTCTTTGATCAGGGTCATGAGTCCGCCCCCGGGTTGGTCTTTGGGGCGGTCGGCACGGACGACAGCATACCCCGGGAAGGTCGGGGTGGAGTCTTTGGCCCGCAGCTTGCTTTCCTGGATCAAGCAAATGTCGTACTTGCCTTCGACCATCCGCTTTTCCAGCTCGGCAGACTTTGTCTTCACGCCGTCAGCATTCCACTGCAAGATGCGCAGCGTGGATCTCTTGGCTACGTCGGGGATGTCCGTCTTTGGTTTTGGGAAGGGTAGGAGGGGGTTTGGGGGGTTGGGTTGGGGTTGGGAGGTAACCGGTGTCGGGGTGGTGGCACATTGTGGGCAGGACCAGGTGTCAGATGGCCTCATAGTTGCCGCAGCATCACGGGTAGCGCCTGAGCAGGACCGGTGGTAGGGGGCTCTGCAGACTCGACAGGTGAGGGGCTGGGTCGTCTTGGCGATGGTACGCTGGCAGCCGGTGCATTTCACTTTGTGCTGGGAGTCAGACAGGGGTTGGACTGCAAGGCCGGCCGCAACGCGGCCGGCTACTGTCTCGATTCGGGGCCTGTGCAGTGGGCATCTCCATGGGGACGCCTCGGGGGTGTCTCCACGGCAGCGCCTTCCGCGGTGGGTCATCGCTCCACAACTGGTTTCCGCGCATGCAAGGAAGCGGATCCCAGTCTTGAGTGCCTTGTTGCAGGAGCAACAAATCCGCCCTCCCGAAGGGGGAGGGCCGGGAGGTTGGCCTCCGTGGGCCACGCACCTCCAAGGGCCGGTCTGCAACCGCCGGGAGAGGCCGCTGCAGGCCGACTGTTTGTGGCATAGGGCGGGGCAGGAAGGGGCGGAGCAATGGAGCGGAGGTTGGCCGCGACGGATCGGACGGTGGCAGTGGTGGCAATCTCCGTCAGGTCCCGGGTTCGTTTCGACATCTCCGGCAAGGAGGAGGAGGCGGGAGGCCAGTGCCGGATACCAGGCCCCCCATCTCAAAAAGGTGAGGGGGGGGAGACTCCAGGGTCTCGGTGGCGCCAGCTCCCTGACCGGGCCGATGGTCCAAGTCGTGGGGTGCGCGCCTGACGAAGCACATTCGCCCAGAGGTCTGGTTGAATGGAAGGGGCCACGAAGAGGCTGTGCTTGTTCCCTTCCGCTGCTCCTTTAGCTGCTGTATCTGCTCTAGTATTTCCTCTACTAATTCTGTCGCTGCTGTTAGTATGTGCCTTACATTTGCATACAGCTATGTGGCTGGGAAGTAGTACTGCATTAAGTAATTGTTTCAGCAGTTCGGCATGCTCTACTGATTTGCCTGTGGATGTTTTCATCCCTCTTCTAATCCATTGTGCAGCAAATACATGTAGAGTGGAGTGTGCATATTGGCTGTCTGTATAAATCGTGACCTTCCTACCTTTAAACAATGTGCACGCCTTTGTCAATGCTATAATTTCTGCATCTTGCGCTGAGAGATTAGATGGCAATTTTTCTGCACATAAGACTTTGTTGTCTGTGACGACTGCAAATCCTACTTGATTTTTTCCTTGTTCTGATTTGGATGCGGATCCATCTACGTATACATAAGTGCTGTCTGGAATTGGAGTGTCTTTTAGATCTGGTCTTGGTTTACAGCTTTCACTGGTTCTTTCATCACATTGGTGTGGATCTCCGTCTTCTTCAGTTTGTATTAACGTTGCTGGGTTCAAGGTATTGCATCGCTTAATCGTGAGATGGGGTTGCGATAACAATGTGGCTGTTACGGCCAGGTGTCTTGCTGGTGACAGGAACGACATTTTGGTTTGTGTTATCAGTAGATCCACTTCATGGGGGACTTGGAGTGTGAGTGGATGGAACAGTACAAGTTCAGCTGTCATCTGGACCGCTAATGCTGCTGCGCACACTGCTCGTACTTACGGGGGTAGGGCAGCTGCAACTGGGTCCAGTCGTTTTGGGTAGAACGCTACTGGTTTAATCTTTGTTCCATGTGGTTGTAGTAACACTGATGTCATGAACGCTCCTTTGCAAGTCACTGTTTGGGTGAATGGTTTTTCATAGTCAGGAAATGCTAGGACTCCTGATTCCAAGATGTGTTGCTTCACTTCCATGAATGTTCGGTTTCCTTCTTCAGTCCATGTCACTGGGTATCTCATTGTCATCTCAGTGGCATAGATCATGTCTAGAAGTGGCTGAGTTAGTTCTGCATAATTTGGAATCCAACTCCTGCAGTAGTTAGTTAGGCCTAAGAAGGCCATCATTTGTTTTTTCGTCTGTGGTTTCGGACATTGCTGGATAGCTTCTCGTCTTCCATCCGTTAGTTCCCTTCCTTTCTGTGAGACTCAGTGTCCCAAGAAGATGACTGACTCCTCACAGTACTGCAGTTTCTTCAGCGACGCCTTGTTCCCAGTTTGCTCTCGATGTTTGAATAATCTGATTGCTTCCTCTTTGTTTTCCTCTTCGGTGGGGCTGGCTATCAGTATATCGTCTACATATACTAGGATCTGTGTGGTGTCTGTGTTCATGCTGATTTATACATGCTGCAATCTCTTGTGAGAATATTGTGGGGCTGTCGCAGAATCCCTGTGGCAGCCTTGTGTATGTGTATTTGGTTCCTTCGAATGTGAAACCAAACCAGTCTTGTGCTGTTTTGTGTAATGGTATAGAGAAAAAATGCATTGCTTAGGTCAATTACTGTAAAGAATTTCTGATTTGGCTTTAACTCGTTCAACAGTATGTGTGGGTCGGGTACGCAGGGTGCTCTGGACTTCACTGCTTCATTGACCCGTCTTAGGTCTTGGACCAATCTCCACGTTCCCGTCTCCGTTTTCTTCACGGGAAAGATAGGTGTGTTACATTCGCTTGATGGACTTTCAATTAGAATGCCTGCTTCGAGCATTTCTTTAATTACTGGTCTGATGCCATTTATAGCATCTGGTTTAAGGGGGTATTGTTTAGCCCGTGGTCGAAATGATGTCTTGGGCTCAATTCTTACTTCTCTTGCTGTGGTCATTTTTCCTACATCTGCTTTTGATTTCGACCACAGTGAACTCGGTACTGTAGGGAAATCTTCAGCTTGTAGTAGTATGTAGTCTTGTCATGCAGTTAAATGCGTCTTCGGACTTGCTTGGGTCATCCACTTCAGCTTCTGTCTTGTCACTGTTCCATATGGGGTGTTTGTTAGTACGCTGACTGTGGGAGTCTGATGTGACCACGACTCCTCGTTTCTGGTCTTCAAAAATTGCACCATGCGTCCTAGGTCTTTCCAGGACCTGTGGTGTTTTCTCTTTATGGACACATGAGGTGTTATCTCAAACTGTAGTAGTTTTTTCGCTTGTGGCGGCAAGTCCACCGAAGTGGCTGCATCTCCCTCTGCTGTGGAATACAGGTACTCCAGTCGGACTAGTTGGGGTCCCAGTCGCTCGAAGTGTTTAACAAATTCTGGTCTGGCTTATCCAAATTTCATGGTGTTGTGTAGTGGCCAGTGGGTTTGTGTTTGGCCATTAATATTTTCGACTTTGGATTTTAACTGTCGGATTACGGATGAGGGCCCTTGTGTTGCTAAATCTAGGGAGTAGAACGTATGAGGTTCCTCTTGATCTTCAACTATTTGGATTTCCGCTTCCTCCCATCTGTGTACTGGTTTCATACCATCGTCTGTGGGGATAAGGCTGATTCCCAGTTTACGGAGTAGATCTCTTCCCATGAGGTTCACAGGACAGTTTTTACTCAGGACAAATTTTGCTTCATGATTTTGTCCATTTTCATCAGTTATTTTTGTTTTCTTCGACTTCTTCAATAGCTCCATGTGTCCTCCTGCTCCTTTCACAGTGATCCACTCCTTTCCTGGTATCAATCCTGGCACTTTGTCTTTGATGACTGATTTATCTGCTCCAGTGTCGCATAAGAATCTTACTGGTGTTTGACTTTGTCCCACCAGTAAGGTGTAGTATGGTTTGCTATCTCTCTCCCAGAGGGTGGACATGATTTCGGTTAAGTCTAACACTTCTACTGGCGAGCAGGGGGTTTCTTCGTCCTACCAAACGCTTTCTTCAGTTTCCTCTTCTGTGTTAGACTTCCATTTCTTCTGGCGTCATTCTTGATATTGATTTTCAGGGTTGAACGGTGGGGGTCTCTGGTTCCACCTGTGTGTATTTTTGCAGTCTCGAGCAAAATGTCCTCTCTCTTGACACTTGAAACACTTGTCATCTGGGCTTCTTCTTCTTGGTCGGCCGTGTCTTCCTCGGCCACTTACTCTTCCATGTCCTCGTTGGTAGTATACTTCTGATGACTCTTCGTCCACCGATGAGGCCATGGCTTGGGTCAGAGCGTTAACTCCTGAACTTACCTGTTTTTGGCAGTGTCTCTCCTCAGCATGAATCGCCCACTCCATGAGTTGGTTCATTGGCATGGTTCGGTATGTGACACAGTACTTCTGCACGAACCCTTTGATGTGGGGCTGGAGGCCTTCCAGGAACCCTTGTCTCAGTTGGGCTTGGTACGCCCCTTGCTCATTTTGGTCTTCCGTTATCCCACTGTGGGCTTTGAACACTTCTTCAAATCTTGCTCTGAATTTATGAATTCCTTCTCCTTGTTCCTGTCTTGTGGCTCTAATTTTGTCATAACATGGTGTTGGGCGCCACGTCTCTCGAACTCGACTCAGGACTCTTTCTACTAGCATCGTTAGGTCTGGTGAATCATGGGGGTGAATTTTTCCTTGGTTGTTTTTTTCATCGAAGTTTCCTCTCACTCTTGCCCAGTTGTGTCCCAGACTCATGGTGAACGCTTTTCTTGTCTCAGCTCCATTCAGGTGAAAACTTTGCCTTAGCTGTTCAAAATTATTGGACCATTCAGTTGGGTTTTTTATTGGGTCTCCCAGTCCCTTTCATGCTTCAGTACATTCAGACTCGGTCCATGGACGGTGGACGAGAATGGTTTGATCACGATCTCCATTCACTTGGAAGTGTGGGTTTGCAACTTCAACCATGGGATACATTTGGCTTGGTGGTGCCCATGGCTGTGGGCCAGTGTAAGGTCCTTGAAATGCTATCAAGGGAGGATAGAGTTGTCCTCCTCCCATTTTTTCTCTTTGTGCTCTTGTCTGCATTTTGATTACTCCTGCTGGTTCTGCAGCGGCACCTGTGGACTCTGGCTCACCCCTCCTTCTTCATCGTGTGGATTGTAAGAGGCCCTTTGTAACTTGAGATGTTGTTCTTGTGTGTGCATCTCAGGTCCCCCTCCCTCTTTGTGCCCTTGGCTCGTAAAAGGTGCCTGGCACAGCCTGTCCGAAGTGAGTGCACTGGAGGGGGCCAGTGTCTCTTCGTGGGGCCTAATATTAATCAAAGCTGCCATACTTGTTTTTCGTTCAGCTTGTTTAATTTTCTTCATAATTTTTTGTTTCTGTCTTAATTGGGCTTGACCGATCCAAACTTGAATATCTTGAAGTTCTTTACATATCTTCTCTTTTTTTCCTCTTTCAATAGCCTTCTCGACTTGTAATTTACGCTTTATGGCCTGTAATGGCTCCTCCAACAGTCTCCCATCCCACTCTTTGTCTTTATTCTTCCTCCATTCTTTCATATATGTGCAATTATCAGGAAAATGCTTCAGCATAAACTTCATGTCGGTTGAGAGTTCTTTGCTGTTTGTTAAACCCATTTTTGCAACTTTTCTTTTGTTTGAAGATTTTTGCTTATTCAAAAATTATATTGATATATTCCGTTATTCTTATAATGTATTCATTAGTTTTTATTTAGTGTTTACTCACCTTCTCTAGGGACGTCCCGTTTAATTTACTATCTTATTTTCCCGCCTAGATAGTCATTTATACTCTTATTTTGCGCGGCAAACGACGTGATTTACGAGGGTGTCACAAGTGCTGTGGTTTAAATTTCTCCTTAGGGAGATTACTTGCAAGTTTTATATTTATTATTCTATATATATATATATATATATATATATATATATATATATATATATATATATATATATATATATATATATATATAATAATAAATATAAAACTTGCTCAAAGCTCAAAAAATATATATATATATATATATATATATATATATATATATATATATATATATATATATATATATATATATATATATATATATATATATATATATATATATATATATATATATATATATATATTCTTTATTTTGAGCTTTCATTCTCTTGGCACAGTGTAATAATATTTTTTCTATATCTTTAACGCAATCCTCGGAGTCCCTGGCGGAGAGTTGCGACCTCCTCCTCTTTGTCTGGTGATTCACGCATTAGAACTCAAACCAGAAATCTCGAGATCCTTACTTGATCTCCCGTTTAATTTACCTAACTTCTCAAATCCCGAGAACGTTTCCCCTAACTTACGGGGAGCGGTAAAGAAACATTTTTCTCCGACACACGGAGCATCTTTCTTCTCTAGAAAGACAGGGTCTCAATACTGGATTGGATTCTACAAATTAATTTTAAAAGTGCCTTACCGCTCAGATGTGCTCTGTGTCCGGT
The DNA here is from genome assembly GCF_051989575.1 of Stigmatopora nigra. Classification (NCBI taxonomy): domain Eukaryota; kingdom Metazoa; phylum Chordata; class Actinopteri; order Syngnathiformes; family Syngnathidae; genus Stigmatopora; species Stigmatopora nigra. The sequence goes on from NW_027551613.1 coordinate 424,267, forward strand.
GGGATGGATTCGCTTCCTTCTTCTGAACAGCGGAGAATCGATCACCCTTCTCCCCAATGGGGAGACAGCTGACGTCAGATTTTTGGATTAATTATTCGCGATCCAAAATCAGGATGCGAAACCTACCGGGTTTCGGGCACCAGAATGTTGGAGCTACCAGCCAACACTTAAATAAACTCGAACACAGGAACACACACTGATGCGGATGGAATGAAACTTAAAGCCCGCGTCTGCAGAGGCGGGGGAGTGGACAAATCAGAGGCCTGAGAGTGTGACTACTCTCCAAGCTCATCAAGGCTGTTTCCCGCTGAAAAGTTGCTTCAACGGTGGTTTTATTAGAGATAAGACAAGTCATAAAAATGGTAGGCGTCAATACAAATGAAGGAGGTGGAGTACAAAAGGTGTAATGCACATTTTAACCAATAGGTGTAAGTGAAATGGGTGCAAGATTAAATATATATGCATGCAAATATATTTCACACCCAGCGTAAATTTTCTCCAAAACATGCATTTTGGTTTGGTTGCTGTTTATATCTGAAACTTGTGTCCAAAGATGATAGGGATGTATATTTTACTATTCTGTTTAAAAATAATCATGCAGGGATGTTTTGGGGCTTTTTTAGACAAGAATCAAAAACCTCCATTATGGATCGTTATTTTGCATGGTGGTTGAATTAGAACCGGGCCCAGTCGGTTCTGGTTGGTGCTTTTACCAAGAATTAGTGTCAATTGATTTGATGGATGCATTTTCACTATTCTGTGTGAAATTAAAGATGCAGGGAATATTTCCCACCGTCAATAGTGTAAAATCGTCCTATCCATGTAAGTCTTTCATGGCATCATTCTAGGTGATTCTGGAGCTATTTCCCACCATAAAAAGTGTCCATAACAGGCACTTTGCGATTAAAATAGTGGTCCTATTAGAACCAGGCCCAGTCGGTTCTGGTTGATGTATGTAGCAGGAACTTGTGTCAAATGATGATGGGGATGTATTTTTGACTATTCTCTATAAAAATAATCATCTAGGGATTTTAAGAAAATCTTTTATGCCCTAATCAATGACCTCCCTTTGGGCACTTTATTTTGCATAGTGGTTGTATTAGAAACAGGCCCAGTCGGTTCTGGTTTGTGTATACACCCGTAACTTGTGTCCGATGGGAATGGGGTTGTATATTTTACTATTCTGTATGAAAATCGTCATCTAGGGATGTTCAGAAGTTATTTTATGCCCGAATAAATGACCTCTATTTGGACACTTTATTTTGCATGGTGGTTGTATTAGAACCAAGCCCAGTCGGTTCTGGTTGGGTCTTATACCCAGAGTTAGTATTGATTGTGTAGGTGGATGTATTTTCACAATTCTGTCTAAAATTAAAGATCCAGGATAGTTCTAGGGCTATTTCCCAGCATAAATTTTCTCCAAAACATGCATTTTGCGATAAAAAATAGTAGTTGCATTATAACTGGGTCCAGTCGGGTCTGGTTGCTGTTTATATCTGAAACTTGTGTCCAAAGATGATAGGGATGTATATTTTACAATTCTGTTTAAAAATAATCATGCAGGGATGTTTTGGGGCTTTTTTTATACAAGAATCAAAAACCTCCAATGGATCTTAATTTTGCATGGTTGTTGAATTAGAACCGGGACCAGTCGGTTCTGGTTGCCGCTTTTACCCACATTTAGTGTCAATTGTGTGGATGGATGCATTTTCACTATTTTGTGTAAAATTAAAGATGCAGGGATGTTTTGGGAATATTTCCCACCGTCAATAGTGTCCAAAACATTTTGCGATAAAAATAGTGGTTGTATTAGAACAAGGCCCAATCGGTTCTGGTTGGTGTATTTACCCAGAATTTGTGTTGGTTGAGTAGGTGGATGTAGTTTCACTATTTTCTATAAAAATAATGTTTCCCACCATAAACATTGTCCAAAACAGGCATTTTGCGATTAAAATAGTGGTCGTATTAGAACCGGGCCCAGTCGGTTCTGGTTGCCGCTTTTACCCAGATTTAGTGTCAATTGTGTGGAGGGATGCATTTTCACTATTATGTGTAAAATTAAAGATGCAGGGATGTTTTGGGAATATTTCCCAACGTCAATAGTGTCCAAAACATTTTGCGATAAAAATAGTGGTTGTATTAGAACAAGGCCCAATCGGTTCTGGTTGGTGTATTTACCCATAATTTGTGTTGGTTGAGTAGGTGGATGTAGTTTCACTATTTTCTATAAAAATAATGTTTCCCACCATAAACATTGTCCAAAACAGGCATTTTGCGATTAAAATAGTGGTCGTATTAGAACCAGGCCCAGTCGGTTCTGGTTGCCGCTTTTACCCACATTTAGTGTCAATTGTGTGGATGGATGCATTTTCACTATTTTGTGTAAAATTAAAGATGCAGGGATGTTTTGGGAATATTTCCCACCGTCAATAGTGTCCAAAACATTTTGCGATAAAAATAGTGGTTGTATTAGAACAAGGCCCAATCGGTTCTGGTTGGTGTATTTACCCAGAATTTGTGTTGGTTGAGTAGGTGGATGTAGTTTCACTATTTTCTATAAAAATAATGTTTCCCACCATAAACATTGTCCAAAACAGGCATTTTGCGATTAAAATAGTGGTCGTATTAGAACCGGGCCCAGTCGGTTCTGGTTGCCGCTTTTACCCAGATTTAGTGTCAATTGTGTGGAGGGATGCATTTTCACTATTATGTGTAAAATTAAAGATGCAGGGATGTTTTGGGAATATTTCCCAACGTCAATAGTGTCCAAAACATTTTGCGATAAAAATAGTGGTTGTATTAGAACAAGGCCCAATCGGTTCTGGTTGGTGTATTTACCCATAATTTGTGTTGGTTGAGTAGGTGGATGTAGTTTCACTATTTTCTATAAAAATAATGTTTCCCACCATAAACATTGTCCAAAACAGGCATTTTGCGATTAAAATAGTGGTCGTATTAGAACCAGGCCCAGTCGGTTCTGGTTGGTGCTTCTACCCATAATTAGTGGTGAATGTGTAGATGGATGTATTTTCACTATTCTGTGTAAAAATAATGATCCAGGATGGTTCTGGAGCTATTTTCCCACCATAAACAGTGTCCAAAACAGGCATTCTGGGATTAAAATAGTGGTTGTATTAGAACCAGGCCCAGTCTGTTCTGGTTAGTGAATTTACCCGAAAAATTGTATCCATTGACGATGGGGATGTATTTTTGATTATTATGTATAAAAATAATCATCTAGGGATTTTCAGAAGTTCTGTTATTCCCGAATCAATGACCTCCATTTGGGCACATTATTGACGGAGCTCACGACCATGATCCAGTGTGTGGCTCGGATGTGTCCCTCAAACACAAATACTGGTCAGTCTCATCCAAAATCGTAATGGCTCAGTTCCCTTGAGTGGGAGCGGCAAGGAACGCCCTGCATTTGAAGACCATTGAAGGCAGGTTCCGGGCCTGTGTCGGCGCATCAGTCAGGCTGGGTAGCCGCCATGGCCCAGGTGATTTTCCAGGGCTGCCCTGCTCTTGACGGAGTGGCCACCCAGCGGGGCTGTGTGTGTGCCATGGTGGGAGACTCGTGCTGCCCCTTCATCCCTGCCGGCATGTCCTGCTCGGTCCATGATGCCCTGCAGGCGATTAGGAACATGCAGAGAGCTGTGACCGGAGATTCGGTTCCACAACGAGGATGGCTTGACTGGTTCTTCTCTGGCTCATGGAAACAGCCATTTCAATATTTCGATATTTTCACAGACACAAAAGGAGGGAATTGTGGGATGGACTGGCTAACTGGCTTAATAATTGTTTATTCTTGTCGCACCATGTGGTCATACTGGTTTTACCTTTGTTTGATAAGATCGTAGAATGCAAGGTAGACTAGCCAAACTGGTTTTACAATTGAATTAAAAGATCGTGGAATGTAAGAAAGACTAACTAGTTGGCCTTGCAATTGTTTGTTCGCCTCGCGAAATATAAGAAAGGCTGGCTAACAGGGTTTGCAATTGTTTCCTTGAATTGTGGGATGAAAAAAGGTTCAACTTCAGGAGTAACTGTCACTCTCCAGGTCATCCAGGGTCAAGTGCACACTTGGAAACTTTCATATTCGACCAAAATGTGCTTATCAGCTCATAAAAAGCACATTTGGTGGTACGCGGAAAGAACGGCAGCAGACAAAAAGGCTATTTAGAAAGGTATCACCACTACGCAGAAGATCGTCGGCTACTCTGCCCTCACTGGAAGACATTGCCAGCCCTCGTTACCTCAGCAGAGCGGGAGACAAAGTTGGAAACCTTCACGTGGTGTCTCCTGAGAGGCCGCTCGCCGCGGCCTGCGAATTCCAACAAATACCACTCAGAGCTGCCAACAAGGACCGTGGCACCCTACGTTTTTCATCCAGCCGGAGACATTTGACTGCCCCTCACCTCCGACTACCCCCCGGATGAAATAATCCGCGTTCCAGTGGCAGCTCTAGCGCTATCTGAGGGCAATCCTCAGGCGCTTGTAGTGCAACAACAACAACAACCTCAGCAGAGCCAGGGACATGATCAGGGACCCATGCCACCCTGGTCACAATCGGTTCCAGCTGCTGCTCTCTGGCAGACAGACGCTGTAAGTTTCCCACATCCGTTGGGACTCTAAACTTGGGGTAACACAACACAATCCCTTCTGTGTAATAACTTCGGGTGAGGTAATATGAATAGACATTAGGTACAAGGTGATCTGACACCTACATGCTGAATGAAGGTAAGTGAAAGACAGTGAGAGGTAAGTGATCCACTCAGGGGGTGGTGATGCAATGTATCCATAAAGGCAGAATTATAAATTAAGAGTCTGGAGTCATAACTTGTAAAACTGTGTAAAACCGTCAGAGACACAAATGTCTCTCTATACATAGTGTAATATCATCAAATTTTATAATTTAATAAGTTTTTCATTTGGCATCATTCTAATGGCTAGATATCAAGTTATAATGAACTATTACGTATTACTACACGTTAAGGCAATAAAAACTGAAATGTTCCCCTGCTGCGAAACAAACTGTCACAGACATATAGTTACTGTGTATATAGTGTATTATCGTCCAATTCAAGTAAGTTTTTCATTGTTGGGTTTATTTTGTATTACTATTATAAATATATTTGTATTAATTCATTTCTTTGTTAAATCATTCTCTTTCTATTTTCAAAGTGTTGCGAGGTCACGAGTATTGCCAAGTCATCTTTAACCTGGACGGCCTGTTCAAGGATGGTTATACAAACAATCCACCCAATCTGGGTCCTTGAGATTTGGTGGGCCCTTGGTGACGAGGCCAGGGCTATTCGGCCAATAACAAGAATGCTGTTATCGTTATGTAACCGTGCACTTCGGGTTTTTCTGTATGTAACCATTATGTGATTATGATTATATTATATGATTCTTAGGTCAAGGAAGTTGTATAATTACTCTAATCTAAATGTTGTTAGGTCTAGTCTACTGTTTTTGTTATTGGTAAAATACTTTGATTGTTATTGTAGTCCCAGATGTTGTTTTTACTCATACGTGATGGAATGATCAACAACTCTGTAAATTGTTTTGATTCATGGCAATAAGAGGCGTACGAAAACGTCTATTTGAGGAGACGTTCGGAAGTTGTAAGGTGACACTTGCTGACTCTCCCCTTCGGAGGCTTTTACCCATTCTTATCCATTTCTATTTAATTAAATGTCAATAATTGAATAAGATGTCTGCCTGCAGTTATTGATAATTACGGACGAAGGTAATTATTAATGAACCTAACATTCATTTAGCATCATTCTAAGTGATAGAAATTAAGTTATAGTGAAAACTATCATACAGGGCCAAAACATGATTTTCAGCGCATGAAACGCACGTTAAGGCAATAAAAACTGAAATGTTCCCCTGCTGCGAAACAAACTGTCAGAGACACATAGTTACTGTGTATATAGTGTAAAATAGTCCAATTCAAGTAAGTTTTGCATTTAGCATCATTCTAAGTGATAGAAATTAAGTTATAGTGAAAACTATGATACTTGGCCAAAACGTGATTTTCAGCGCATAAAACGCACGTTAAGGCAATAAAAACTGAAATGTTCCCCTGCTGCGAAACAAACTGTCAGAGACACATAGTTACTGTGTATATAGTGAATAATTGTCCAATTCAAGTAAGTTTTTCATTTGGCATCATTCTAAGTGATAGAAATTAAGTTATAGTGAAAATTATGATACTTGGCCAAAACGTGATTTTCAGCGCATGAAACGCACGTTAAGGCAAAAAAAACTGAAATGTTCCCCTGCTGCGAAACAAACTGTCAGAGGCACATAGTTACTGTGTATCTAGTGTAAAATCGTCCAATTCAAGTAAGTTTTGCATTTAGCATCATTCTAAGTGATGGAAATTAAGTTATAGTAAAACTATGATACTTGGCCAAAACGTGATTTTCAGCGCATGAAACGCACGTTAAGGCAATAAAAACTGAAATGTTCCCCTGCTGCGAAACAAACTGTCAAAGACACATAGTTACTGTGTATATAGTGTAAAATCGTCCAATTCAAGTAAGTTTTGCATTTAGCATCATTCTAAGTGATAGAAATTAAGTTATAGTGAAAACTATGATACTTGGCCAAAACGTGATTTTCAGCGCATGAGACGCACGTTAAGGCAATAAAAACTGAAATGTTCCCCTGCTGCGAAACAAACTGACAGAGGCACATAGTTATTGTGTATATAGTGTAAAATCGTCCAATTCAAGTAAGTTTTGCATTTGGCATCATTCTAAGTGCTAGAAATTAAGTTATAGTGAAAACTATGATACTTGGCCAAAACGTGATTTTCAGCGCATGAAACGCACGTTAAGGCAATAAAAACTGAAATGTTCCCCTGCTGCGAAACAAACTGTCAGAGAAACATACTTACTGTGTATATAGTGTAAAATCGTCCAATTCAAGTATGTTTTGCAATTTAGTATCATTCTAAGTGATAGAAATTAAGTTATAGTGAAAACTATGATACTTGTCCAAAACGTGATTTTCAGCGCATGAAACGCACGTTAAGGCAATAAAAACTGAAATGTTCCCCTGCTGCGAAACAAACTGTCAAAGACACATGTTACTGTGTATATAGTGTATAATTGTCCATTCAAGTAAGTTTTTCATTTGGCAACATTCTAAGTGATAGAAATTAAGTTATAGTGAAAATTGTGATACTTGGCCAAAACGTGATTTTCAGCGCATGAAACGCACGTTAAGGCAAAAAAAACTGAAATGTTCCCCTGCTGCGAAACAAACTGTCAGAGGCACATAGTTACTGTGTATCTAGTGTAAAATCGTCCAATTCAAGTAAGTTTTGCATTTAGCATCATTCTAAGTGATGGAAATTAAGTTATAGTAAAACTATGATACTTGGCCAAAACGTGATTTTCAGCGCATGAAACGCACGTTAAGGCAATAAAAACTGAAATGTTCCCCTGCTGCGAAACAAACTGTCAGAGACACATAGTTACTGTGTATATAGTGTAAAATCGTCCAATTCAAGTAAGTTTTGCATTTAGCATCATTCTAAGTGATAGAAATTAAGTTATAGTGAAAACTATGATACTTGGCCAAAACGTGATTTTCAGCGCATGAAACGCACGTTAAGGCAATAAAAACTGAAATGTTCCCCTGCTGCGAAACAAACTGTCAGAGGCACATAGTTATTGTGTATATAGTGTAAAATCGTCCAATTCAAGTAAGTTTTGCATTTGGCATCATTCTAAGTGCTAGAAATTAAGTTATAGTGAAAACTATGATACTTGGCCAAAACGTGATTTTCAGCGCATGAAACGCACGTTAAGGCAATAAAAACTGAAATGTTCCCCTGCTGCGAAACAAACTGTCAGAGAAACATACTTACTGTGTATATAGTGTAAAATCGTCCAATTCAAGTAAGTTTTGCATTTAGCATCATTCTAAGTGATAGAAATTAAGTTATAGTGAAAACTATGATACTTGGCCAAAACGTGATTTTCAGCGCATGAAACGCACGTTAAGGCAATAAAAACTGAAATGTTCCCCTGCTGCGAAACAAACTGTCAGAGGCACATAGTTACTGTGTATATAGTATAAAATCGTCCAATTCAAGTAAGTTTTGCATTTAGCATCATTCTAAGTGATGGAAATTAAGTTATAGTAAAACTATGATACTTGGCCAAAACGTTATTTCCGCGCATGAAACGCACATTAGGGCAATAAAAACTGAAATGTTCCCCTGCTGCGAAACAAACTGTCAGAGACACATAGTTACTGTGTATGTAGTGTACAATTGTCCAATTCAAGTAAGTTTTTCATTTGGCATCATTCTAAGTGCTAGAAGTTAAGTTATAGTGAAAACTATGATACTTGGCCAAAACGTGATTTTCAGCGCATGAAATGCACATTAAGGCAATAAAAACTGAAATGTCCCCCCGCTGCGAAACAAACTGTCAGTGACACATAGTTACTGTGTATATAGTGTATAATCGTCCAAATTAAGTAGGTTTTTCATTTGATATCATTCTAAGTGATGGAAGTTAGGGTTAGGGTTAGGGTTAGAATTAGGGTTAGGGTTAGGGTTAGGGTTAGGGTTAGGGTTAGGGTTAGGTTAAGTTATAGTGAAAACTATGATACTTGGCCAAAACGTGACTTTCAGCGCATGAAACGCACATTAAGGCAAAAAAACTGAAATGTTCGTTACGTCTGAAAATACAACTTCAGGAGCAGGCTAAGAAAGAGTGAGTTAAATTTAAATAGAAAATATGTATTACCAGACTGCAAAGTGGACAGTGAGAGTTCCTACAGTGGGGTCCTGTTCACTGCGATGTTACTGCAACTCTAGTTGAATGACCAGTGAGTTTGTCTTAAATACAGGCAAAACTGACAGTTGTCCCTAGGACTTTGGACAGATATGTTTCAGTCATTTGCAGGGCAAAAAGTAATTGATTAGTGTTGGGCCTGGAATCTGTAGTCAATGGTTTCCAGACGTAGGGTTTTCTTCGCTGTTCCTACCCTGGGGAACACCGCCATCATGATTTTGGAGGAGACTGACCAGTGTTTGTATACGAGGGGGACATCCGAGCCCCACACTGGATCATGGGGGAAGAAATCAAAGCTCCGTCGTTGACGCCTGGTGGGTAGATGTGGGTTGGCGTCGACAGTTGGAATCGAGTCTGCTGTTAGAACGTACGTGTGGTCGGATGCAGATGTAGGGACACAGAGCCCAGTTGTATTGGCGGGGATGATCATATACACTTGCCATTCGCAGAGCCACCATATTTGGTCCAGTCCTGTCCATGATTGGGAAGGAATGTGTCTGATCTCAGCACACCTGGTGACGTGAACTTGGTCTAAAGGGGTCTTCGGATCCGGTCCGCTGAAGTTGAAACAGGATGGATAACAGTCTGTTCGGTTGTTGCACTGGACTTACGTTGCGGTATTGACTGTAGCTGCTAATGGTACTGCGACCATGGTATGTAGGCGGTCGAGCTTTGCTGGAAGGATTCTCTCAGATTACCCAGGATACAGTTGTAGGTGAGGTTGGCGAGTTCTTCGTTCTGTCGGTTGGACCATAGCTGTGGTTGTGGCGCGGGCTGTGAGTGTGGTGTATCTGTATTAACTGTTCCTCATCATCGGGTTGTACTCGTTTTCTTCTTGTGTTTGGACATGGGCGAGAATTAGGTGTATCTCCTCAGGCTTAGGTGTTCCTGCCGAACGGATTTTGAGTAGGCGTGTGGCGGATGGTTCTACGAAGGGGTTCACACCAATCACTTTGGGGACCATGGCTGGACTAGTAGTGCGGATGGTGATAGTAAAGAGGGGGTCTTTTCCTGGTCGGTCCGGTCGGAGGCATAGGTTGATGCAGCCTTTTTGTTGGATATTGGTCGTGAGCTCCAGCGTATGTTTACCATCTTTGATGGTGGTGGCTAACTTGGTGAAGTTAGCGGTCATGGTAGTAGCTTCTTTGGAAAGGGGCCATGTGATTGTCTTGTAGCCTGTATGGAGGAGGACCTGGTCCCAGGTGTCTGGCCAGACCACTCAGACTCTGGGAGCTTGTAGGTACCAATAGAAATAAATGGAGTCAGTCCTGTGTAATCCCAAGTGAGTAAACTGTAGGCTGAGCAAAGGGACTTGAACAACGATAGGTGTCTTGGTTAATGGGATGCAGATTTGGGGGCCCCTGATCGTTTCCTGAACCAGCTAGTGGGCCATTCTCCTCCAGTGGGTGTGTACCAAGGTTCTGGTACGTTCCCCCATGTGGTTGAACACAGAGCGGTGATGATGATGATGATGAGTAGCCACTTCATTCTTGTACTTTGTTTACTGTGGGACTGATGTATCCAGGTGTCTCTTCCTTCGATTTTGATGGCAGTGGGTGTGGGCAAAATCACACGGAGAGGTCCGTCCCAACGTGGAGAAGACCAGCACTTTCTTTTTATCACCTTGACGAGTACCAGGTCTCCTGGGGACAGGACCTCCTCTGTGGGAGACAGAGAAGATGTCGGCAGATTATTTTGCATTCATCCCAGTTATTTCTTGGAACATTTTGCATAACCACTTAGTGAGGGAATCTGTTTCTCCTTTCTCTTCTACCACCAGATCTTTTTCCCACATTGTTAAGTGGAAGGGTCTGTCGTTCACTGCCTCAAATGGTGTGCATCCCTGTGCTGTTGGAATGATTCTCATGTACGTTTCTACCAGGCTCAGGCATTCTTGCCATGGTTTTCCTGTGTCTTCCATGGTTTTTCTGAGTCTGAGTTTTACTGTTCTAATGGTTTGTTCGACGAGTCCAGCACTTTGGTTCAGTTTGATGAAATCCATGTTCAGAAGCTCGAAGGGATATGTTCCTGTTTGCTTTGTTCCATGCTTGGGTCGTTCGTTCCCTTGAGAGTTGTGTCTACAGCAGTTCAGACAGTTTCTGCCAAAAAAATTGAAGTAAGTTTGGAGACTTCTGGGAACATGCATTGTTTATTGTACTGTACTGATCATCCCTCCTGTTGAGACATGGCTCCTCCCATGGCTCAATTTGGCAATTACTTCAAACAATGATCTTGTCACGCATGGCTTGTTTTCTACTGCATAGAGTCCATTCTTGTGTTGAGTGGCTCCTTCTGTTTCCCATTGCAGTTTCTCTTCTTCTGGGGCATGATTTTGCATTTCTCTTAGGAATTCAGCAGGGATTGGGCTGTGTCTTTCCACCGTCACGTCTTGTTCTAGGAATAGTCTACATGCCTCTGTCAGTGCCACTTTTTCTGCGGCTTGTGCAGACCAGTCGCCGGGGAGTCATCCTGTCTTGAGGTTGTCTTTTCGAGTCACCACGGCATATACGTTGTGTTTTTCTCCATCCAGGGTTTTTGATGATGATCCATCCCCATAGGCAATGTGTCCGGGGGCAATGGGTTGTCCATTAGGTCAGTTGCATATACGTGGTTAATTATGATTCGTTGAGTGGGCAACTGTGAGAATTGGTTTAACCACTCCCATGAGTCTCCCATGAACTTCAGGGTGACATGTAATGGCCATGTTTGTTGTTCCTGTCCTGGTGCTGCTGGGCAGATATCTTCAGACTGTTCTCTTAGACTTTCAGCTACCTTGGCAGAATCATTCCCGACAATGTCGAGAGAGTAGAAGCTGTTAGATGTGGTGGTGTGGAAGATATTTTTGGTGTGTAATTCCCTGGGTCGGAGGCCATTTTGGGTGGCCACTAGGCTTAGCCCAAGCTGGACCATGATATCTCGTCCCGGTAACTCTCCGATTTTCATTTTGCAATCTGACAATAAACCCATCCCTTTTGTTGCTTTCTGACCCATATTAATCACCTACTTAATAGTTTAAACAACAATTATTTTCTAAATTACCCGAAATTGATCTCTACTTTGTGATTAACCCAATATCTCTGAACACACAAAGACCAAAAGTCCCTGACTTTGTCTTAGTTAAGTCCCTGACTCTATTAACAGACCAAGACTATAAAGCCCTTGCTAATTCTTGTTCTACTTTCATTGGTCCCGGACCAATTGATTTATTACCGGACTGCAAAGTGGACAGTGAGAGTTCCTACAGTAGGGTCCTGCTCAACGCGATGTTCCTGCAACTCTAGTCGAATGACCGGTGTGTGTGTCTTAAATACAGGAAAAACTGACAGTTGTCACTAAGACATGGGACAGATACATTTCAGTCATTTGCAGGGCAAAAAGTAATTAATCAGTGTCAGACAGTTGAGTATTTGTGCTGACATGTCACCCCAATCACAAGACTAAGATTGTTTATCCAGTCAGACAGTTGGGTGTTTATGCTGACATGTCAGCCATAAGGATGACTACGATGCTGTTATACTCACAAAAATGTATACAATATGAACAAGCATTTGCAAAGATACTTTGTCTAATCTTACATGTTCCCCTGCTGCCAAACAAACTGTCAGAGACACATAGTTACTGTGTATATAGTGTAAAATCGTCCAATTCAAGTAAGTTATCCATTTGGCATCATTCTCATGGCTAGAAATTAAGTTATAATGAAAACAATCATACTTGGCCAAAACGTGATTTTCAAGGCATGAAAAGTACATTAAGGCAATAAAAACTGAAAAGTTTCCCTGCTGCCAAACAAACTGTCAGAGACACAGTTAGTGTGTATTAAGTGTAAAATCGTCCAATTCAAGTAAGTCTTTCATTGGCATCATTCTAGGTGATACTGGAGCTATCTCCCACCATAAACAGTGTCCAAAACAGGCGATACAAAATAGTGGTTGCATTATAACAGGGTCCAGTCGGTTCTGGTGGGTGTTTGTATACGGAACTTGTGTCCAATTATGATGGGGATGTATACTTGACTATTTTGTATAGAAATAATCATCTAGCGATGTTCAATAGTTCTGTTATGCCCGAATGAATTACTTTCATTTGGTCACTTTATTCACAAGTGGTGGTTTAGAAACAGGCCCAGTCGGTTTTGGTTGGTGCTTTTACCCAGAATTTGTGTTTATTGTTGAGTGGATGTATTTTCACTATTTTGTATAACAATAATGGTCCAGGATGGTTCTGGAGCTATTTCCCACCACAAACAGTGTCCAAAACAGGCATTTTGCGGTTAAAGTAGTGGTTGTATTAGAACCAGGACCAGTCGGTTCAGGTTCGTGTTTTTACCCAGAAATTGCGTCCAATGATGATGGGGATGTATTTTTGATTATTCTTTATAAAAATAATATTCTAGGGATGTTCAGAAGTTCTGTTATGCCCGAATCAATGACCTCAATTTGGACACTTTATTTACAAGTGGTTGTTTAGAACCAGGCCCAGTCGGTTCTGGTTGGTGCTTTACCCACAATTAGTGTCGATTGTGTGGGTGGATGTATTTTTACTATTCTCTGTAAGAAAAAAAGATCCAGGGATGTTCTGAGACTATTTCCCACCATTAATAGTGTCAAAAACATGCATTTTGCGACAAAAATAGTGGTTGTATTATAACCAGGCCCAGTCGGTTCTGTTTTGTGTATACACCCGTAACGTGTGTCCAATAGGAATGGGGTTGTATTTTTTACTATTCTGTATAAAAAAAATATCATCTAGGGATGTTCAGAAGTTCTTCTATGCCCGAATAAATGACCTCCATTTGGGCACTTTATTTTGCATGGTGGTTGTAGTAGAACCAAGCCGAGTCGGTTCTGGTTGGTGCTTTTACCCAGAGTTAGTGTTGATTGTGTAGGTGGATGTATTTTCACTATTCTGTCAAAAAATAAAGATCCAGGATGGTTCTAGGGGTATTTGCCACCATAAATAGTCTCCAAAACATGCATTTTGCGAAAAAAAAATAGTAGTTGCATTATAACTGGGTCGTCTCGGTTCTGGTTGCTGTTTAAATCCGAAACTTGTGTCCAAAGATGAAGGGGATGTATATTTTACTATTCTGTTTAAACATAATCATGCGGGGATGTTTTGGGGCTTTTTTTATACAAGAATCAAAAACCTCCCTTATGGATCGTTATTTTGCATGGTGGTTGAATTAGAACCGGGCCCAGTCGGTTCTGGTTGGTGCTTTTACCAAGAATTAGTGTCAATTGTGTTGATGGATGCATTTTCACTATTCTGTGTGAAATTAAAGATGCAGGGATGTTCAGGGAATATTTCCCACCATCAATAGTGTCCAAAACAGGCACTTTGCGATTAAAATAGTGGTCCTATTAGAACCAGGCCCAGTCGGTTCTGGTTGGTGTATGTAGCCGGAACTTGTGTCAAATGATAATGGGGATGTATTTTTGACTATTCTCTATAAAAATATTCATCTAGGGATTTTCAGAAGTTCTTTTATGCCCGAATCAATGACCTCCCTTTGGGCACTTTATTTTGCATAGTGGTTGTATTAGAACCAGGCCCAGTCGGTTCTGGTTTGTGTATACACCCGTAACTTGTGTCCGATGGGAATGGGGTTGTATTTTTCACTATTCTGTATAAAAATCATCATCTAGGGATGTTCAGAAGTTATTTCATGCCCGAATAAATGACCTCCATTTGGGCACTTTATTTTGCATATTGGTTGTATTAGAACCAAGCCCAGTCGGTTCTGGTTGGTGCTTATACCCAGAGTTAGTATTGATTGTGTAGGTGGATGTATTTTCACAATTCTGTCCAAAAATAAAGATCCAGGACGGTTGTAGGGCTATTTCCCAGCATAAATTTTCTCCAAAACATGCATTTTGCGATAAAAAATAGTAGTTGCATTATAACTGGGTCCAGTCGGGTCTGATTGCTTTTTATATCTGAAACTTGTGTCCAAAGATGATAGGGATGTATATTTTCCTATTCTGTTTAAAAATAATCATGCAGGGATGTTTTGGGGCTTTTTTTTATACAAGAATCAAAAACCTCCAATGGATCTTAATTTTGCATGGTGGTTGAATTAGAACCGGGCCCAGTCGTTTCTGGTTGCCGCTTTTACCCACATTTAGTGTCAATTGTGTGGATGAATGCATTTTTACTATTATGTGTAAAATTAAAGATGCAGGGATGTTCTGGGAATATTTCCCACCGTCAATAGTGTCCAAAAAATTTTGCGATAAAAATAGTGGAACTGAAACATTCCCCTGCTGCCAAACACACTGTCAGAGACACATAGTTCCTGTGTATATCGTGTAAAATAGTCCTATCCATGTAAGTCTTTCATTGGCATCATTCTAGGTGATTCTGGAGCTATTTCCCACCATAAAAAGTGTCCAAAACAGGCATTTTGCGATTAAAATAGTGGTTGTATTAGAACCAGGCCCAGGCGATTCTGGTTGGTGTTTTTCCCAGAAATTGTGTCGAATGATGATAAGGATGTATTTTTGATTAGTCTGTATAAAAACAATCATCTAGGGATGTTCAGAAGTTCTGTTATGCCTGAATCAATGACCTCAATTTGGGCACTTTATTTACAAGTGGTGGTTTTTAAGAACCAGGCCCAGTCGGTTCTGGTTGGTGCTTTTACCCAGATATAGTATCCATTGTGTGGGTAGATGTATTTTCACTATTCTGTCTAAAAATAAAGATCCAGGACAGTTCTGGGGCTATTTCCCACCATAAATAGTGTCCAAAACATGCATTTTGCGATACAAAATTGTGGCTGCATTATAACAGGGTCAAGTCGATTCTGGTGGGTGTTTGTATACGAAACTTGTGTCCAATTATGATGGGGATGTATACTTGACTATTCTGTATAGAAGTAATCATCTAGCAATGTCCAGAAGTTCTGTTATGCCCGAATGAATTACTTTCATTTGGTCACTTTATTTACAAGTGGTGGTTTAGAAACAGGCCCAGTCGGTTTTGGTTGGTGCTTTTACCCAGAATTTGTGTTTATTGTGTGAGTGGATGTATTTTCACTATTTTGGATAACAATAATGATCCAGGATGGTTCTGGAGCTATTTCCCACCACAAACAGTGTCCAAAACAGGCATTTTGCGGTTAAAGTAGTGGTTGTATTAGAATCAGGCCCAGTCGGTTCTGGTTGGTGCTTTACCCACAAGTAGTGTCGATTGTGTGGGTGGATCTATTTTTACTATTCTCTGTTACAATAAAGATCCAGGGATGTTCTGAGACTATTTCCCACCATAAATATTGTCAAAAACATGCATTTTGCGACAAAAATAGTGGTTGTATTAAAACCAGGCCCAGTCGGTTCTGGTTTGTGTATACACCCGTAACGTGTGTCCAATAGGAATGGGGTTATATTTTTGACTATTCTGCATAAAAATTATCATCTAGGGATGTTCAGAAGTTCTTCTATGCCCAAATAAATGACCTCTTGGGCACTTTATTTTGCATGGTGGTTGTATTAGAACCAAGCCCAGTCGGTTCTGGTTGGTGTTTTTACCCAGAGTTAGTGTTGATTGTGTAGGTGGATGTATTTTCACAATTCTATCTAATTATAAAGATACAGGATAGTTCTATGGGTATTTCCCACCATAAATTTTCTCCAAAACATGCATTTTGCGATAAAAAATAGTAGTTGCATTATAACTGGGTCCAGTCGGGTCTGATTGCTGTTTATATCTGAAACTCGTGTCCAAAGATGATGGGGATGTATATTTTACTATTCTGTTTAACAATAATCATGCAGGGATGTTTTGGGGCTTTTTTATACAAGAATCAAAAACCTCCAATGGATCTTTATTTTGCATGGTGGTTGAATTAAAACCGGGCCCAGTCGGTTCTGGTTGCCGCTTTTACCCAGATTTAGTGTCAATTGTGTGGATAGATGCATTTTCACTATTATGTGTAAAATTAAAGATGCAGGGATGTTCTGGGAATATTTCCCACCGTCAATAGTGTCCAAAACATTTCGCGAAAACAGACACAAAAGGAGGGAATTGTGGGATGGACTGGCTAACTGGCTTAATAATTGTTTATTCTTGTCGCACACTGTGGTCATACTGGTTTTACCTTTGTTTGTTAAGATCGTAGAATGCAAGGTAGACTAGCCAAACTGGTTTTACAATTGATTTAAAAGATCGTGGAATGTAAGAAAGACTAATTAGTTGGCCTTGCAATTGTTTGTTTGCCTCGCGAAATATAATAAAGGCTGGCTAACAGGGTTTGCAATTGTTTCCTTGTATTGTGCGATGAAAAAAGGTTCAACTTCAGGAGTAAATGTCACTCTCCAGGTCATCCAGGGTCAAGTGCACACTTGAAAACTTTCATATTCGACCAAAACGTGCTTATCAGCGAATAAAAAGCACATTTGGTGGTACGCGGGAAGAACGGCAGCAGACAAAAAGGCTATTTAGAAAGGTATCACCACTACGCAGAAGATCGTCGGCTACTCTGCCCTTGTTGTACCCCCGAATTTACAAGGTAGCAGTATTTCGCCTTTAAAAGACGGGTGAAATAATCAGACAGGTCCTTTGTTGTATTTCAAACCAACTTTAGTTATATCAAAGCAATTCACACAAAACATAATATACAATAACACTCAAATATATACATCTACACAGTGTCTTGGATCCACCCAATTATTGCTTTGAAGATTTCTAAAGGAAAAACACCCCTGGAGTCTGCGAGAGCGGGGGCGGAAGATGACTCATCAGCGGACCACACGGTAACGAACATTGCAAAGGAAACGACAACGAATCAGATGATCGGCACAACAGTTGACGGAGTAACAGCACTGGCAGGACACAAGATACAAAGCTGCATCTGTGGCCGGGAAAAGGTTACATCAGAGAGGGGTCTCAAGATCCACCAGGGCAGGAAAAAGTGCCTGGAAGAGCTTAGCGAGGGGCCTCGCATTGACCACTACTTCCTCAGAGGTAGGGCAAATAAGTCGAGTGAAGCCCAGTGGCGGGTCACTCACCACAGTCCACAGGGTATCAGAACCCCAGACGAAGCTCAACCAAGCACGGATCCACCAACGGACATGAGTCCACCGACACAGACCTTGTCCATCTTGAAGGCCTGAAAGGGAGCTATGGTTCGGAGGGATTTGGGGTGTGACCGCGTGGTTCCACCTTGCGCCACACACCTGGGGCTGATCATCCTGTGGTGGGCCAACCTCTGCAGAGGGTGTCTTGTTATAAGTGGCTGAAACACCCAATGACGTGTGGGGCTAACAACTGATGATGTGGCGTGCAGGTGGCACCGCGTGATCCTAGCCAAATCCCACCCCATGTAAGACGTTATCTCCAATCTCTGTCAATTGATGTGCTGAACATTAGGGATATTTAACACCTAGTCCTATAAAGAAACATGGTAACATATTAACAACCCGTTATAATCCAAACAATGTACTTGTTGCAAAAACGATTATAACTTATGAGTATAGAAACTTGTTACCTTTTGTTCCGGCCGTCATATTTTGCATACTTATTATGCTACCGTTATAACGGCGGCCGAAAGTAGCCTGCTGTAAACAATGCACCCGAGACTCGCACATTCACGCACACACATAAAAAAAGTTAACAACCAGCGGCCGAAGGTAGCTTGTTGTAAACAATACCCGAGACTCGCACATTTACGCGCACACATAAAAAAGTAAACAACCAGCGGCCGAAGGTAGCTTGCTGTAGACAATACCCGGGACTCGCACATTCACGCACAAACATAAAAAAAAAGTAAACAACCATCACTAAGCATTACGTTCTTTCTCACATGTTACTATTGCCTCTTGCACATCTCACACTCAATCGATATTCAAAACAAAGCATTATACCTTTAAAAGACGGGTGAAATAATCAGACAGGTCAGGTTTTTTATCAGGACGCGTTCTCCTGGTTGTAGCACAGAACTCCTTACTTTAGTGTCATAGTGCTTTTTACCTTTTTCTGCCGCTTTCCGTGCGTTCTCGGTGGCAATGGTGTACGCCTCCTCCATCCCTCGTCTCCATTTCTCCACATAGTCCTGCTGTCCATCTGCATCAGAACTGTTGCACAGTCCAAAGAGCATTTCCACTGGGAGCCTCGGCGATCTCCCGAACAGTAGATAAAATGGTGAATCACCTGTCACATCACAACGGGTACAGTTGTAAGCATGCACAAGTTTGTTCAAAGACTCCTTCCAATTCGATTTCTGTGTCTCAGTCAGTGTTCTGAGCATCTGCAGTAATGTTCTGTTCATTCGTTCCACTTGACCATTACCCATCGGGTGATACGGTGTTGTCCTTGATCCAGCCATACCACTGAGTTTCTTCAGCTGGGTGAACAACTGGTTTTCAAATTCTCTTTCCTGATCATGGTGGATACGTAAAGGGGAACCCAAACTTCAGAGCAAAGTCATTGAAGATAAGGTTTGCAGCAGCTTTTCCTGACTTGGTGGTGGTGGCATATGCTTGGACAAAACGTGTAAAGTGGTCAACTATGACGAGGATATATTCATATCCGCCTTTACATCTATCAAGATGAAGAAAGTCAATGCAGACCAGCTCAAAGGGTTGTGTTGTCACAATATTTGTCAATGGCGCTCTCTGTTCCTGGCATGGTTTCTTTTGTTTGAGACAATGGCAGGTTTTCGTCACATAATGTTCAATATCAGACTGCATATACGGCCAGAAGAAACGATCACGCACAAGGGATACTGTGCGGTCGACGCCCTGGTGCCCCATGTTATTATGCAACTCTTGCATGACTGTTCCTCGATATTGTTCTGGCAGGACCATCTGGTTACGGGTCGTTGTGGTTCTGCACAGAACCCCGTCACTGTCGATTATCAGTTTCTCCCACTGCCTGAGCAAGCATTTTGTCTTTGGGCAGAGCGCCTTCAATTCCTCAGCCGATGGCTTACCACCTGACCGCTTATAATTCAACACCGGACGAATGACCAGGTCCAATTTTTGGGCTTTCCTTATCTCTTCTTTTGGCACAGGGTTGATTGACGCAGCAGCTGTCGCCTCTACATCTGTCACTGAACAACAGATTTGAAATGAAGGCAGCATCAAAGGGAATACTTCCTGTGCCCTGACTGCTTGGATCGTGGCAACGATAGCATCGGGTGGCAGTTCCTCAGAACATTCTTTCATCAGAGCCTCAACATCCAGCGGCATCCTTGACAAAGCATCAGCATCTTTGTTTTCCCTCCCTGGCCTATATTTTATTGTGAAGTGGAAATCGGCCAATTCTGCCACCCACCTGGAAGTGGTTGCATTTAGCTTTGCAGTGGAAAGAATGTATGTGAGTGGGTTGTTGTCGCTATATACAGTGAATGCTGTGGCATAGTACAGATAATCTCGAAACTTGTCAGTGATCGCCCATTTTAGGGCCAAAAATTCCAGTTTCCCAGAGTGCAAGCGATAATTCTTTTCAGCTGCTGTCAATGTGCGGGAGCCGTAGGCAATGACTCTAAGTTTACCATCCTGTTTCTGACATAACACTGCACCTAACCCTTGGTGTGAGGCATCAGTATGTACAATGAAGGGCTGGGTAAAATCTGGGAACCCTAATACTGGTGGATGGAGCAGGCATTCAATCAATTGTTCAAGCGCCTGCTGGTGCTCATCAGTCCACACGATCGGCTTGTTCGACGGAACGACATGGCTTGGTTTCTTTGTCTTTGTTTTGTTTCGGGCATCACTTTGGTCCATTTTCAGAAGGTCATACAGACAACTAGCTCTTCGGGAAAAGTCTTTTATATATTGTCTATAATAAGTCAGAAGACCAAGCATCTTTCTGAGTTGACCCACAGTGTGTGGTTTGACGTCTTTCAGTGATCGAACAGCTTCAAAATCTGCAGGATCTATTCTACTTCCCTCTGCCGAGACGATTCGACCCAAATAGCGAACCTCAGCTTTGAAAAGATTGCACTTGCTGGGTTTTAGTTTTATCCCATACTCTCTGAGGCGACACAACACTCGTCTCACATTTTCTACATGCCCTTCAAAAGTCTTGCTGAACACCAGCGTGTCATCCAAGTAAGGGATGCATATGTTGTCCCGGAGTCCTTCCAGGCATTCTTCCATGCAACGCTGAAACGATGCAGGAGCGTTCATGAGACCAAAAGGGATACGTATCCACTCATATAGTCCCCAGGGGGTAACAAAAGCAGTAATTGCTCGGCATTCCTCAGACACAAATCCCTGGTGATAGGCCTTCCCCTGGTCGAGGAGGGAAAACCAAGAGTTTCCGCCCAAGCTGTCCATGATGTCTTGGACTCTGGGGATCGGCTGCCGATCGTGATGTGTCTTTCTATTTAAATCTCGGTAGTCTACACATAAACGAAGGGTTCCATCTTTTTTTCTGACACACACGACTGGCGAGGAGAATGATGAGTTTGACTTTCTCACCCAGCCTTGTGCTATTAAGTCATGGAGATACCCCTTCGTCTCTTGGTACAATGGTCGGGGCACTGACATATATGAACGCTTGACTGGCTCAGTGTCTTTGAGTGAGATAGTCATTTGTAATCTGTCAATGCGGCCAATGTCATTGTCTGAGGTGGAGAAGGAGTGACACTCTTCTCTCAGCATTCGTTTGACTATTTGTCTTTGCTTCTCTGTCAAGTGACTTACATCTACAGGTGGGTCCCATTGTTCACCTGTCTTGAATGGGGTGTGAGTGCTGGTATGGTTCACTGCAATTGGTGCTGGGGGTTGGTTCAAAAATTTCAGCAGGAAGTATAGTCAAAACGCTTTGTACTGTGCCAATTACAGTGCGCCCGGGTAAGACAATATCATGGCCTGTTGGATTCGAGACATCAACTTTGATTACAGGGGAAAACCCTTTTCTTATTCTGACCAAGGTGTCGTTGAACTCAAGACCATCTGGCCACTGGGAATTCGCATCTGGTTGGAACAGAACACTTGTGCCCTCTTTAAAAGGTGTGGCAGCTACCCGACACTCAACTTGAATAATGGTGTGTTTGGGTACCAAAACCCTGTTCTTCTTAGTTCTCACCACATATTGGTCTCTCTGTTCCGCACTGACGGCCTGAATCAAAGTCTTCACCTTGTTTCTTTTAAGACTGGGGAAAGCACTACTCACAGCAAGGTGCTGTTGATGTACTTCAGTCTGTGCCAGAATATGTTCAATGACATTAAAACCAATAATGGGATGGGACAGATGATGCCCGCTGGTTACCAGCATTGGGATAATCAATGGTTCTTCTCTGTTTACCATTGAGACTAGATGTGTTGTCTCCACCCACCCAATAAAAGGCATCTCAATCCCATTTGCTGCAATCAATGTCAGGTCTGCAGATGTTTCTAATATTTCTGACACATTTCTCAGTCGCACGTCAGGTAAATATTCATCTTTCCACCTTTCATCAATGATTGAAACTTGTGAGCCTGTGTCCCATAATGCTTGTAGTTGGTGACCATTTGTGTAACACTGAACTAGACATTGCCTTCCAACCAGAGAGGTAATTTTATGTTGATGACCTATTATTGCCGGGGGTGATCGGTTGGGAATGCCTTTATCTCTGCGGGGAAGTTCCCCCCGGTCACTATGTGGGAATCGTTGGGACCTTTCTCTCTTCATGGTTGACCCTCGTCCCGCAGGGGCAACCATTAGTTGTTTAAAGGGGCTTCTCTTTGTGGCCTAACAACTCGGCTTTTACAGCCAGCTTGGAAATGTTCTTCGCTTCCACACCGATAGCAATATGTGCACTGAACATCTCGCCCTTCCTGCTGGCAGACAAAACACCTCCTCGGGACATAGGCAGGGCGGCCTGTGTTCCAGTGAGGTGTTGGGGGCTGGTTGTAATAATTTTGTCGGACCGTAGGTGCCTGGGGGTCCATCACTGGTCTCCTGACAGAGGGCGGGGGGTAGGACTGATGCTGGAACCGAGTCTGTTGTAACGCCTCTTTAATCTGAGCGACATCGGCACTGAGACCTTCAAGAGGCGCAAAACGGTTATGCAGTTTGGCAAGCTCCGCTTTTACTTCCGGAGACATTTTAGCTTTTTCTTCGGCAGGCCGATTAGAAGGTCGCAGGTCTTCCGACTGTACCTGGTTCACTTGTCTCGCTGCCTGTGGGGTACTAAGCTTCTTTTTATTTTTTCTTTCTTCTTCATTAGCGCAGGCTATGTTTAACCTGTCCAATAATAGTTCATCGGACGTTTTGCAGTCCAATAAGAGAGGCTGCATATCCATGCGTATATTGTCGCTCTGAAGCCCAGTGAGTATTGTGTGTAAACACATACGCTGTACTAGGCTTGGGTCGTACTGAAGCCCCGATTCTGCCTCACGGGATGCAAACAATACTTTCTGTCTCAGACCCAACACTCGCATGAAAAAACTTTGCGGGGTCTCCCTGATCTGCTGTGCTTCCGAAGTTAACTGTTTGTAAAGGTCGGTAGCACTCCTCTCCTGAAAATGAGCACGGAGGATGCACTTGAGTGTGGGCAGGGTAAGATTAGCTTTTTCTTCCAGATAGTTTCTGAGTTGTAAGACCAGGGGAGATAGCTCTGATCACAGCGTCAACAATTTCCACGTCCTGGTACCCCCTACTCGTTCCCTTTTCAATTTGGTGAACCAGACTGGAGAACGTCAGCTTGTCCTTTTGGCCTGGTTCACCTATTTGACCCGCAATCTTAAAATCTTTCCGCCAGTATGAGCTTGGCGGGTACTGGGGAGACACGTCCCTTTGAATGACACCCGTGGCGGGTAGCTGGGGCAAAGATCCTGGCTTCCCATTTTCAGCCCCTTTGCCTTCATGCCTCATCTCATCTATTTTCTCCTTCAATTTTAACAACTCAGACATACCTTGATCCTTGTCTTTGAGTTCGTTCCTATTCAAGTGGTTATAAATGTGACCACCCAATGCATGTAGTGATGTGCGTTTCGGACTACCTATGTTCAGAAAATCACATATTTCTAACAGGTCATTAACTGTTAGCTTGTGCAACATTTCTTCTACCACTAGGCGTACTTGCTCCCGTTCCATTTCCATTTTCTCAACACAGTAGGAGTTTCGATTATGATGCAAAAGTGTGAGCACTGAACTGGCACGTTTTTACCGTCTCTCTGATGATCTCTACTGGCCTCAGATGACGAGTACTCTGCCAACTTCACGTCCCTTTTCACCACAACGCCTCTCCTTACTGTCTTGTTCCTGGATGTGGTTGGTTTTGCTGGCTCAGCATTCAGTAGTCAGGTTGTGAATACTGGTCATCTAAGCAGCAATCCCAGCGGTGCCTCCAAAAATGTAGAGTTGAAGAACCAGCTTGACAAAACAGTTGGCTGTGTAGCAAAGGCAGCAGCATATGTGGAGGCAAAAGAATTGAAACTTTTATCTTATGAAGAGGAAATAGCCCAACAGGAAAAACTCTTGGCGCTAGAAAACTTGCATACTGATGAAATCGTTCAATCTAAAGATCACATCATCAAAAGACTGGAGGAGGACATAGAAAAGAAAAAGTAAACAACCATCACTAAGCATTACGTTCTTTCTCACATGTTACTATTGCCTCTTGCACATCTCACACTCAATCGATATTCAAAACAAAGCAACATACCTTTAAAAGACGGGTGAAATAATCAGACAGGTCCTTTGTTGTATTTCAAACCAACTTAGAGAAATGTGTGAATAGCCCGTTTTTATACTATACCAAGGTCTATGACAATTAGGTAATCGCTACGTGTCTTGCGCGTGCCCATTACGTCATCGCTGCGTGACTTACACATGCTAAGCGGCATGAGTCCCTTTTAAACTTAACACCTGCACTCATTTATAACATCACCTACTTCACCCTGTCACACCCTCACTGGAAGACATTGCCAGCCCTCGTTACCTCAGCAGAGCCAGAGACATGATCAGGGACCCATGCCACGCTGGTCACAATCGGTTCCAGCTCCTGCTCTCTGGCAGACAGACGCTGTAAGTTTCCCACATCCGTTGGGACTCTAAACTTGGGGTAACACAACACAATCCCTTCTGTGTAATAACTTCGGGTGAGGTAATATGAATAGACATTAGGTACAGGCAGACGCTGTAAGTTTCCCACATCCGTTGGGACTCTAAACTTGGGGTAACACAACACAATCCCTTCTGTGTAATAACTTCGGGTGAGGTAATATGAATAGACATTAGGTACAAGGTGATCTGACACCTACATGCTGAATGAAGGTAAGTGAAAGACAGTGAGAGGTAAGTGATCCACTCAGGGGGTGGTGATGCAATGTATCCATAAAGGCAGAATTGTAAATTAAGAGTCTGGAGTCATAACTTGTAAAACTGTGTAAAACTGTCAGAGACACAAATGTCTCTCTATACATAGTGTAGTATCATCAAATTTTATAATTTAATAAGTTTTTAATTTGGCATCATTCTAATGGCTAGATATTAAGTTATAATGAAAACTATGATACTTGGCCAAAACATGATTTTCAGCGCATGAAAAGCACATTCATGCAATAAAAACTGAAATGTTCCCATGCTGCCAAACAAACTGTCAGAGGCACATAGTTACTGTGTATATAGTGTAAAATCGTCCAATTCAAGTAAGTTTTGCATTTAGCATCATTCTAAGTGATAGAAATTAAGTTATAGTGAAAACTATCATACTCGGCCAAAACATGATTTTCAGCGCATGAAACGCACGTTAAGGCGATAAAAACTGAAATGTTCCCCTGCTGCGATACAAACTGTCAGAGGCACATAGTTACTGTGTATATCGTGTAAAATCATTCAATTCAACTAAGTTTTTCATTTGGCATCATACTAAGTGCTAGAAATTAAGTTATAGTGAAAACTATGATACTTGGCCAAAACGTGATTTTCAGCGCATGAAACGCACATTAGGGCAATAAAAACTGAAATGTTCCCCTGCTGTGAAACAAACTGTCAGAGGCACATAGTTACTGTGTATATAGTGTATTATCGTCCAATTCAAGTAAGTTTTTTATTTGGCATCAATCTAAGTGATAGAAATTAAGTTATAGTGAAAATTATGATACTTGGCCAAAACGTGATTTTCAGCGCATGAAACGCACGTTAAGGCAATAAAAACTCAAATGTTCCCCTGCTGCGAAACAAACTGTCAGAGGCACATAGTTACTGTGTATATAGTGTAAAATCGTCCAATTCAAGTAAGTTTTGCATTAAGCATCATTCTAAGTGATAGAAATTAAGTTATAGTGAAAATTATGATACTTGGCCAAAACGTGATTTTCAGCGCATGAAACGCACGTTAAGTCAATAAAAACTGAAATGTTCCACTGCTGCGAAACAAACTGTCAGAGACACATAGTTACTGTGTATATAGTGTATAATTGTCCAATTCAAGTATTTTTTTCATTTGGCATCATTCTAAATGATAGAAATTAACTTATAGTGAAAATTATGATACTTGGCCAAAACGTGATTTTCAGCGCATGAAACGCACGTTTAGGCAATAAAAACTGAAATGTTCCCCTGCTGCGAAACAAACTGTCAAAGGCACATAGTTACTGTGTGTACAGTGTAAAATCGTCCAATTCAAGTAAGTTTTGCATTTAGCATCATTCTAAGTGATAGAAATTAAGTTATAGTGAAAATTATGATACTTGGCCAAAACGTGATTTTCAGCGCATGAAACGCACGTTAAGGCAATAAAAACTGAAATGTTCCCCTGTTGCGAAACAAACTGCCAGAGGCACATAGTTACTGTGTATATAGTGTATTATCGTCAAATTCAAGTAAGTTTTTCATTTAGCATCATTCTAAGTGATAGAAGTTAAGTTATAGTGAAAATTGTGATACTTAGCCAAAACCTTATTTTCAACAAATGAAACGCACGTTAAGGCAATAAAAACTGAAATGTTCCCCTGCTGCGAAACAAACTGTCTGAGGCACATAGTTACTGTGTATATAGTGTAAAATCGTCCAATTCAAGTAAGTTTTGCATTTAGCATCATTATAAGTGATAGAAATTAAGTT
The DNA here is from genome assembly GCF_051989575.1 of Stigmatopora nigra. Lineage (NCBI taxonomy): Eukaryota > Metazoa > Chordata > Actinopteri > Syngnathiformes > Syngnathidae > Stigmatopora > Stigmatopora nigra. The sequence continues at coordinate 451,095 of NW_027551613.1, forward strand.
ATAGTGAAAATTATGATACTTGGCCAAAACGTGATTTTCAGCGCATGAAACGCACGTTTAGGCAATAAAAACTGAAATGTTCCCCTGCTGCGAAACAAACTGTCAAAGGCACATAGTTACTGTGTGTACAGTGTAAAATCGTCCAATTCAAGTAAGTTTTGCATTTAGCATCATTCTAAGTGATAGAAATTAAGTTATAGTGAAAACTATCATATTCGGCCAAAACATGATTTTCAGCGCATGAAACGCACGTTAAGGCGATAAAAACTGAAATGTTCCCCTGCTGCGATACAAACTGTCAGAGGCACATAGTTACTGTGTATATCGTGTAAAATCATTCAATTCAACTAAGTTTTTCATTTGGCATCATACTAAGTGCTAGAAATTAAGTTATAGTGAAAACTATGATACTTGGCCAAAACGTGATTTTCAGCGCATGAAACGCACATTAGGGCAATAAAAACTGAAATGTTCCCCTGCTGTGAAACAAACTGTCAGAGGCACATAGTTACTGTGTATATAGTGTATTATCGTCCAATTCAAGTAAGTTTTTTATTTGGCATCAATCTAAGTGATAGAAATTAAGTTATAGTGAAAATTATGATACTTGGCCAAAACGTGATTTTCAGCGCATGAAACGCACGTTAAGGCAATAAAAACTCAAATGTTCCCCTGCTGCGAAACAAACTGTCAGAGGCACATAGTTACTGTGTATATAGTGTAAAATCGTCCAATTCAAGTAAGTTTTGCATTAAGCATCATTCTAAGTGATAGAAATTAAGTTATAGTGAAAATTATGATACTTGGCCAAAACGTGATTTTCAGCGCATGAAACGCACGTTAAGTCGATAAAAACTGAAATGTTCCCCTGCTGCGAAACAAACTGTCAGAGACACATAGTTACTGTGTATATAGTGTATAATTGTCCAATTCAAGTATTTTTTTCATTTGGCATCATTCTAAATGATAGAAATTAAGTTATAGTGAAAATTATGATACTTGGCCAAAACGTGATTTTCAGCGCATGAAACGCACGTTTAGGCAATAAAAACTGAAATGTTCCCCTGCTGCGAAACAAACTGTCAAAGGCACATAGTTACTGTGTGTACAGTGTAAAATCGTCCAATTCAAGTAAGTTTTGCATTTAGCATCATTCTAAGTGATAGAAATTAAGTTATAGTGAAAATTATGATACTTGGCCAAAACGTGATTTTCAGCGCATGAAACGCACGTTAAGGCAATAAAAACTGAAATGTTCCCCTGTTGCGAAACAAACTGCCAGAGGCACATAGTTACTGTGTATATAGTGTATTATCGTCAAATTCAAGTAAGTTTTTCATTTAGCATCATTCTAAGTGATAGAAGTTAAGTTATAGTGAAAATTGTGATACTTAGCCAAAACCTTATTTTCAACACATGAAACGCACGTTAAGGCAATAAAAACTGAAATGTTCCCCTGCTGCGAAACAAACTGTCTGAGGCACATAGTTACTGTGTATATAGTGTAAAATCTTCCAATTCAAGTAAGTTTTGCATTTAGCATCATTATAAGTGATAGAAATTAAGTTATAGTGAAAATTATGATACTTGGCCAAAACGTGATTTTCAGCGCATGAAACGCACGTTAAGGCAATAAAAACTGAAATGTTCCCCTGCTGCGAAACAAACTGCCTGAGGCACATAGTTACTGTGTATATAGTGTAAAATCATCCAATTCAAGTAAGTTTTGCATTTGGCATCATTCTAAGTGCTAGAAATTAAGTTATAGTGAAAACTATGATACTTGGCCAAAACGTGATTTTCAGCGCATGAAACGCACGTTAAGGCAATAAAAACTGAAATGTTCCCCTGCTGCGAAACAAACTGTCAGAGGCACATAGTTACTGTGTATATAGTGTAAAATCGTCCAATTCAAGTAAGTTTTGCATTTAGCATCATTCTAAGTGATAGAAATTAAGTTATAGTGAAAATTGTGATACTTGGCCAAAACGTGATTTTCAGCACATGAAACGCACGTTAAGGCAATAAAAACTGAATGTTCCCCTGCTGCGAAACAAACTGTCAGAGACACATAGTTACTGTGTATATAGTGTATAATCGTCCAAATTAAGTAGGTTTTTCATTTGATATCATTCTAAGTGATGGAAGTTAGGGTTAGGGTTAGGGTTAGGGTTAGGGTTAGGGTTAGGGTTAGAGTTAGGGTTAGGTTAAGTTATAGTGAAAACTATGATACTTAGCCAAAACGTGATTTTCAGCGCATGAAACGCACATTAGGGCAAAAAAACTGAAATGTTTGTTAGGTCTGAAAATACAACTTCAGGAGCAGGCTAAGAAAGAGTGAGATAAATTTAAATAGAAAATATGTATTACCAGACTGCAAAGTGGACAGTGAGAGTTCCTACAGTGGGGTCCTGTTCACTGCGATGTTACTGCAACTCTAGTCGAATGACCAGTGAGTGTGTCTTAAATACAGGCAAAACTGACAGTTGTCCCTAAGACTTTGGACAGATACGTTTCAGTCATTTGCAGGGCAACAAGTAATTGATTAGTGTCGGGCCTGGAATCTGTAGTCAATGGTTTCCAGACGTAGGGTGTTCTTCGCTGTTCCTACCCTGGGGAACACCGCCATCATGATTTTGGAGGAGACTGACCAGTGTTTGTATTAGAGGGGGACATCCGAGCCCCAAACTGAATCATGGGGGAAGAAATCAAAGCTCCGTCGTTGACGCCTGGTGGGTAGATGTGGGTTGGCGTCGACAGTTGGAATCGAGTCTGCTGTTAGAACGTACGTGTGGTCGGATGCAGATGTAGGACACAGAGCCCAGTTGTATTGGTGGGGATGATCATATACACTTGCCATTCGCAGAGCCACCATATTTGGTCCAGTACTGTCCATGATTGGGAAGGAAAGTGTCTGATCTCGGCGCACCTGGTGACGTGAACTTGGTCCAAAGGGGTCTTCGGATCCGGTCCGCTGAAGTTGAAACAGGATGGATAACAGTCTGTCCGGTTGTTGCACTGGACATACGTTGCGGTATTGACTGTAGCTGTTGGTGTTGTTGTTGTAGAGGCAGCGCCCAGGTGGCCCTAACATAGGGTACGCCTGGCTAGCGCTAGCACCTTCGACGGCTCAGTCACCAGCACGTCCAGGGGGGGTGAGGCGACACCGAAGATCTGGAGGCGGAGGGAAGAAAGGCCGGGGCAACGCTGGAGCCAATGTTCGAGGTCTTGCGTCTCTTCCCGGCAGAGGGGGCAGGTTGGGTCGAGGGTGGGGTTGAGAAGGTGACGGTAGGCTCTCAGGCTTGGGTGGTGGCCCGAGCGGAGGCGGGCGATGAGAACCGCGTCGCTCCGGTTCTTCACGCGCGCACAGTCTAGGCGCCAGTTATATTTTGGGTAGACGACCGCTGCGCGATGATCCGGTCTAGGTGGATTGTCGCGAATTAGTCGTCTGATGGCTGCCTTGGCTGGGGCGAATGAGATTGGTCGTGGCTCGTCGACCTTGGAGGAGGCGGCTTCCTTCGCTAGGGCGTCTGCCATCTCGTTCCCAGGCAACCCGCAGTGACCTGGGGTCCACAGGAGGGCTGTCCGAGCCCTGCGCTGGTTCAGCAGACGACGGATTTCGCCGGTGTCGGCCGAGTGGCTGGCGATGGCAGTCAGTAGTGATTGACTGTCCGAGCACACTGCGACGTCACCAGCTATGTTCGTGTCAGTTAGCCATTGCAGGGCCATCGTCATGGCCGCCTTCTCTTCCTCGAAGGAGGACGTGAAAGGGGCCCCACGCATCGGCTTTGAGTGCTTGGTGATTGGGTCTGCCGGATCTCCAGTGGTGACGATCACTGCCACCCCGCCGGCCCTTGTTCCATCGGTAGCAGAGCCGTCGGTGTAGATGGTGACCTCTGGTGTGACTGCACGGATGGCGGAGATGGCACGTTCCCGAAGGACTGGCAGGGGATCGAGTTTTGTGGCACTCCCAAGGGTTGCAGAGACCGTCCAGAGGTCGGTGTCGTTCACCCATGGGCACTCGATGGGGGGCGGGAGGACCTCTCGTTGGTTGGACAGGGCGGGGGGGAGGGCGGACATAATTCCCGACGCGGTCTTGCGCCAGCTGGAACGCTGGAGACAATGCACGACTGTCTTAGTAGCAAGTTCGTGCCGAGGTTTATCAGGAGGAAGGCGGAGGGCTTTTTCAAAGGAGATGGCTGCTAGTTGGTTTACTCGTGAGGAGTAGGAGCACACGCCCGCTTCTAGCTGCAGCGCCTCGACTGGTGCAGTCCTCAGTTGGCCCGTCACGATGCGCAGGGCACTGTTCTGGGCGCGACCAAGGTCGTCGAGTCGGGACCGCGACAGGAAGGGTTGCCATGCTGGGGCGGCATAGTCCATGACGCTCCGCTGAAGGGCAAGGTGGACAGAGCGTAGGCTGTTTTTCTGCCAACCCCAGTCTTTTGTGGTCAGAGAGGCAAGGATGCGGTTTCGGGAAGCCACTGTCTTGGTGACGGCCTTCACGTGTGGCCCGAAACTCAGGCACCTGTCGAGCTTTACCCCAAGGAATTTGGGGGTGGGGTTGAAGCGCAGGCTCGTTGTTCCCACAGTGATGGACGGGGTCCAGGAAGCCTCCCTTGGGTCGGTTGAGAAGAAAGTGACCTCACTCTTCGAGGCGTTCAACTTCATCTTCTTTTTGCAGCTACTCGCAGACAGCTCCGACTGCGTTCTGGATCGCCGCCTCAGCGTCTTCTTTGCGTGTACTCTGTGCCAGCAGGGCAACATCGTCGGCATAAAGCGCGATGTCGACCCCTGCTGGGATGACTCTTCGGAGGTTGTTGATGTATAACACGAAGAGGAGGGGTGCAAGGACAGAGCCTTGGGGGAGACCTTGGCGCAGTGGAACGGACTTTCCCCGCTCCCCGTTTATTAGGACCCTGGCTCGGCGGTCGGAGAGGAAGCTCTTTAACCACCGGGCAGTTTGGGCTGGCATGCCTACGTCCAGCGCCGTCAGGAGGAGATCCTCCTTCCAGACACGGTCGTAGGCTTTGCTGTAGTCCAGCAGGGCCATCACTCCGCGGAGCGTTTTTTTCCGTTGGAAGCCGTCGCTAATGGTCTGCGTGACGTGGAGGATCTGGTCTTCGCAGCTCCTCAGTTTGCGGAAGCCCGCCTGCTCTCTGCAGATCCAACCTCCGGTTTCTGCCTCGTAGTACACTCGGTTGTGGATGATTCTCTCGAGGGTCTTCACCACGCACGAGGTCAGGCTGATTGGACGATAGGAAGAGATGTCACTGGCAGGTTTGCCAGTCTTCCTGAAAGGTAGGATGGTTGCCTCTCTCCATGCCTGCGGGCAGGAACCGGATCTGAAGGATTCATTGAAGATTCCCAGGAGTTCCCGCCTAGCCGCAGGTCCCAGCGCCTTGATGAAGGATGGGGGGATATCGTCCGGGCCTGGGGCGCCCGTCGGTCGCATCTGATGGATCGCAGTTTTGAGCTCCCGCTCGCTGAAATCCGCGCAGCTCTCGCCGTCAGCTGATGGGGCATCCAGCCGTTGCTTCGCTTATCGGATGCGGTGTCGTTCTTCTTTGGAGAAGGAGAGTCTGCACACTGCGGCATAGTGCTTTGCAAAAACATCGGCTTTCCCCACATTGGTGGTGTAGAGGCGGCCGTTGTGTTGCAAGGACTCAGTGAGCGCGCAGTTATCGGGTGATCCGCTGAGAGTGCGGATCAAACGCCACGTTTTGCTGGTGTCCGGGTTGAACTCCAGCTCCTCCAATAGGGCAGCCCACTTTGCTTCCTTGGCCGACCGGGTGAGTGAGTTCACTTTCCTGCAAGCGGCCAGCCAGTCTTCTCTGTGGGTGCTTATGGAGCGGCGTAGGCGATTGCGGTCTTTGATAGCAGATCTCACGTCATCCGACATCCAGGTATTGCTCGTCTTGCCTCTCCGGGATTTGCCAACGACGCGCTTCCCCACCTCCTTCAACAGGGTCGTGAATCGGGAGAGGCGGTTGGTCAGCGGCGGGGGCGTGTTGGTTCCAAAACTCAGTACTGCATCTTCTACGTCTTGAATGAAGGTTGCCCAGTCGACGTCTTTGTGGTTCCACCGTGCCGTTGGTAGGGGCGGGCACGACGGGCGGACGACACAGGCCACTGAGATGGACAAGGGTAGGTGGTCGGATCCAAGGTCGTCATCAACAGTCCATTCGGCATGGTTGGCGAGCCGCGGGTGGGCAAAGGTGAGGTCGGGTGTGCTAAGCCCGCCGGTGCTTCGGTTCACCCTTGTTGCCGACCCGTTGTTGAGGAGTGTGATGGAGTTCCTCAGCAGCCAGTCCTCGATGTCGGCCCCACGCTTGTCGCTTGGCTGGTTGTAGTCCCAGAGGCCGGAGTGTGCGTTTAGGTCACCGCCGATGATCACGTCGGTGTTCGCCCCGATCCAGGTGAGGTCCAGTTCGGAATTTGGTCCCGGATCTCGGCATGGGGGTGCGTAGAGGTTGTGCACCGTCAGCCAGCGGTGCCGGGTCACACGTACCTTGATCGTGGACGACTCCAGGAGGCCCCCGCAGGGAGGCGCCCAGGTTCATGAAGGAGAGGTCGTCTTTGATCAGGGTCATGAGTCCGCCCCCGGGTTGGTCTTTGGGGCGGTCGGCACGGACGACAGCACACCCCGGGAAGGTCGGGGTGGAGTCTTTGGCCCGCAGCTTGGTTTCCTGGATCAAGCAAATGTCGTACTTGCCTTCGACCATCCGCTTTTCCAGCTCGGCAGACTTTGTCTTCACGCCGTCAGCATTCCACTGCAAGATGCGCAGCGTGGATCTCTTGGCTACGTCGGGGATGTCCGTCTTTGGTTTTGGGAAGGGTAGGAGGGGGTTTGGAGGGTTGGGTTGGGGTTGGGAGGTAACTGGTGTCGGGGTGGTGGCACATTGTGGGCAGGACCAGGTGTCAGATGGCCTCATAGTTGCCGCAGCATCACGGGTAGTGCCTGAGCAGGACCGGTGGTAGGGGGCTCTGCAGACTCGACAGGTGAGGGGCTGGGTCGTCTTGGCGATGGTACGCTGGCAGCCGGTGCATTTCACTTTGTGCTGGGAGTCAGACAGGGGTTGAACTGCAAGGCCGGCCGCAACGCGGCCGGCGACTGTCTCGATTCGGGGCCTGTGCAGTGGGCATCTCCATGGGGACGCCTCGGGGGTGTCTCCACGGCAGCGCGTTCCGCGGTGGGTCGCTCCACAACTGGTTTCCGCGCAAGCAAGGAAGCGGATCCCAGTCTTGAATGCCTTGTTGCAGAAGCAACAAATCCGCCCTCCCGATGGGGAAGGGCCGGGAGGTTGGCCTCCGTGGGCCACGCACCTCCAAGGGCCGGTCTGCAACCGCCGGGAGAGGCCGCTGCAGGCCGACTGTTTGTGGCATAGGGCGGGTGTTGGGTTTATTCTGTTTTACTATTATAATAGTTATTTTAATATTTCTTTATTAAATCATTCTCTTTCTATTCTCTGTATTAATTCATTACTTTGTTAAATCATTCTCTTTCTGTTTTCAAACGTGTTGCGAGGTCACGAGTATTGCCAAGTCATCTTTAACCTGGACGGCCTGTTCCAGGATGGTTATACAAACAATCCACCCAATCTGGGTCCTTGAGATTTGGTGGGCCCTCGGTGACGAGGCCAGGGCTATTCGGCCAATAACAAGAACGTTGTTATCGTTATGAAACCATACACTTCTGGTTTTTCTGTATGTAATCATTATATGATTATGATTATATTATATGATTCTTAGGTCAAGGAAGTTGTATAATTACTCTAATCTAAATGTTGTTAAGTCTAGTCTCCTGTTTTTGTTATTGGTAAAATACTTTGATTGTTATTGTAGTCCCAGATGTTGTTTTTACTCATACGTGATGGAATGATCAACAACTCTGTAAATTGTTTTGATTCATGGCAATAAGAAGCGTACGAAAACGTCTATTCGAGGAGACGTTCGGAAGTTGTAAGGTGACACTTGCTGTAACGCTCCCCTTCGGAGGCTTTTATCTGTTGTATCCATTTCTATTTAATTAAATATCAATAATTGAATAAGATGTCTGCCTGCAGTTATTGATAATTACGGACGAAGGTAATTATTAATGAACCTAACAGTGGGGCAGGTAGGGGCGGAGCAATGGAGCGGAGGTTGGCCGCGACGGATCGGACGGCGGCAGTGGTGGCAATGTCCGTCAGGTCCCGGGTTCGTTTCGACATCTCCGGCAAGGAGGCGGGTGGCCAGTGCCAGATACCAGGCCCCCCATCTCAAAAAGGGGAGGGGGGGGAGACTCCAGGGTCTCGGTGGCGCCAGCTCCCTGACCGGGCCGATGGTCCGAGTCGTCGGGTGCGCGCCTGACGAAGCACATTCGCCCAGAGGTCTGGTTGAATGGGAGGGGCCACGAAGAGGCCGTGCTTGTTCCCTTCCATTGACTGTAGCTGCTAATGGTACTGCGACCATGGTATGTAGGCGGTCGAGCTTTGCTGGAAGGATTCTCTCAGATTACCCAGGATACAGTTGTAGGTGAGGTTGGCGAGTTCTTCGTTCTGTCGGTTGGACCATAGCTGTGGTTGGGCTACGGCAGTAGGCATGAGGGAACAGACATAACAACTCATTGGTTGTGGCGCGGGCTGTGAGTGCGGTGTATCTGTACCAACTGTTCCTCATCATCGGGTTGTAGTCGTTTTCTTCCTGTGTTTGGACATGGGCGAGAATAAGGTGTATCTACTCAGGCTTAGGTGTTCCTGCCGGACGGATTTTGAGTAGGCGTGTGGCGGATGGTTGTACGAAGGGGTTCACACCAATCACTTTGGGGACCATGGCTGGACTAGTAGTGCGGATGGTGATAGTAAAGAGGGGGCCTTTTCCTGGTCGGTCCGGTCGGAGGCATAGGTTGATGCAGCCTTTTTGTTGGATATTGGTCGTGAGCTCCAGCGTATGTTTACCATCTTTGATAGTGGTGGCTAACTTGGTGATGTTAGCGGTAATGGTGGTAGCTTCTTTGGAAAGGGGCCATGTGATTGTCTTGTAGCCTGTATGGAGGAGGACCTGGTCCCATGTGTCTGGCCAGACCACTCAGACTCTGGGAGCTTGTAGGTACCAATAGAAATAACTGGAGTCAGTCCTGTGTAATCCCAAGTGAGTAAGCTGTAGGCCGAGCAAAGGGACTTTAACGACGATTGGTGTCTTGGTTAATTGGATGCAGATCTGGGGGCCCCTGATCGTTTCCTGAACCAGCTATTGGGGCATTCTCCTCCAGTGGGAGTGTACCAAGGTTCTGGTACGTTCCCCCCATGTGGTTGAACACAGAGCGGAGATGATGATGATGAGTAGCCACTTCATTCTTGTACTTTGTTTACTGTGGGACTGATGTATCCAGGTGTCTCTTCCTTCGATTTTGATGGCGGTGGGTGTGGGCAAAATCACACGGTGAGGTCCGTCCCAACGTGGAGAAGACCAGCACTTTCTTTTTATCACCTTGACGAGTACCAGGTCTCCTGGGGACAGGACCTCCTCTGTGGGAGACAGAGAAGATGTCGGCAGATTATTTTGCATTCATCACAGTTATTTCTTGGAACATTTTGCATAACCACTTAGTGAGGGAATCTGTTTCTCCTTTCTCTTCTACCACCAGATCTTTTTCCCACATTGTTAAGTGGAAGGGTCTGTCGTTCACTGCCTCAAATGGTGTGCATCCCTGTGCTGTTGGAATGATTCTCATGTACGTTTCCACCAGGCTCAGGCATTCTTGTCATGGTTTTCCTGTGTCTTCCATGGTTTTTCTGAGTCTGAGTTTTACTGTTCTAATGGTTTGTTCAACGAGTCCAGCACTTTGGTTCAGTTTGATGAAATCCATGTTCAGAAGCTCGAAGGGATATGTTCCTGTTTGCCTTGTTCCATGCTTGGGTCGTTCGTTGCCTTGAGAGTTGTGTCTACAGCAGTTCAGACAGTTTCTGCCAAAAAAATTGAAGTAAGTTTGGAGACCTCTGGGAACATGCATTGTTTGTTGTACTGTACTGATCATCCCTCCTGTTGAGACATGGCTCCTCCCATGGCTCAATTTGGCAATTACTTCAAACAATGATCGTGTCACGCATGGCTTGTTTTCTACTGCATAGAGTCCGTTCTTGTGTTGAGTGGCTCCTTCTGTTTCCCATTGCAGTTTCTCTTCTTCTGGGGCATGATTTTGCATTTCTCTTAGGAATTCAGCAGGGATTGGGCTGTGTCTTTCCACCGTCACGTCTTGTTCTAGGAATAGTCTACATGCCTCTGTCAGTGCTACTATTTCTGCGGCTTGTGCAGACCAGTCGCCGGGGAGTCGTCCTGTCTTGAGGTTGTCTTTTTGAGTCACCACGGAATATACGTTGTGTTTTTCTCCATCCAGGGTTTTTGATGATGATCCATCCCCATAGACAATGTGTCCGGGGGCAATGGGTTGTCCATTAGGTCAGTTGCATATACGTGGTTAATTATGATTCGTTGAGTGGGCAACTGTGAGAATTGGATTAACCACTTGTCGTCCGGTCTCCCATGAACTTCAGGGTGACATGTAATGGCCATGTTTGTTGTTCCTGTCCTGGTATTGCTGGGCAGATATCTTCAGACTGTTCTCTTAGACTTTCAGCTACCTTGCTAGAATCATTCCCGACAATGTCGAGAGAGTAGAAGCTGTTAGATGTGGTGGTGTGGAAGATATTTTTGGTCTGTAATTCCCTGGGTCGGGGGCCATTTTGGGGGGCCACTAGGCAAAGCTGTTAGATGTGGTGGTGTGGAAGATATTTTTGGTCTGTAATTCCCTGGGTCGGAGGCCATTTTGGGTGGCCACTAGGCTTAGCCCAAGCTGGACCATGATATCTCGTCCCGGTAACTCTCCGATTTTCATTTTGCAGTCTGACAATAAACCCATCCCTTTTGTTGCTTTTTGACCCATATTAATCACCTACTTAATAGTTTAAACAACAATTATTTTCTAAATTACCCGAAATTGATCTCTACTTTGTGATTAACCCAATATCTCTGAACACACAAAGACCAAAAGTCCCTGACTTTGTCTTAGTTAAGTCCCTGACTCTATTAACAGACCAAGACTATAAAGCCCTTGCTAATTCTTGTTCTACTTTCATTGGTCCCGGACCAATTGGTTTATTACCAGACTGCAAAGTGGACAGTGAGAGTTCCTACAGTAGGGTCCTGTTCAACGCGATGTTCCTGCAACTCTAGTCGAATGACCAGTGTGTGTGTCATAAATACAGGAGAAACTGACAGTTGTCACTAGGACTTTGGACAGATACATTTCAGTCATTTGCAGGGCAAAAAGTAATTGATCAGTGTCGGACAGTTGAGTATTTGTGCTGACATGTCAACCCAATCACAAGACTAAGATTGTTTATTCAGTCAGACAGTTGGGTGTTTATGCTGACATGTCAGCCATAAGGATGACTACGATGCTGTTATACTCACAAAAACTTATACAATATGAACAAGCATTTGCAAAGATACTTTGTCTTATCTTACATGTTCCCCTGCTGCCAAACAAACTGTCAGAGACACATAGTTACTGTGTATATAGTGTAAAATCGTCCAATTCAAGTAAGTTATCCATTTGGCATCATTCTCATGGCTAGAAAATTACATGTCAATCAAAGCTCCGTCGTTGACGCCTGGTGGGTAGATGTGGGTTGGCGTCGACAGTTGGGATCGAGTCTGCTGTTAGAACGTACGTGTGGTCGGATGCAGATGTAGGGACACAGAGCCCAGTTGTATTGGCGGGGATGATCATATACACTTGCCATTCGCAGAGCCACCATATTTGGTCCAGTACTGTCCATCATTGGGAAGGAATGTGTCTGATCTCGGCACACCTGGTGACGTGAACTTGGTCTAAAGGGGTCTTCGGATCCGGTCCGCTGAAGTTGAAACAGGATGGATAACAGTCTGTTCGGTTGTTGCACTGGACATACGTTGCGGTATTGACTGTAGCTGCTAATGGTACTGCGACCATGGTATGTAGGCGGTCGAGCTTTGCTGGAAGGATTCTCTCAGATTACCCAGGATACAGTTGTAGGTGAGGTTGGCGAGTTCTTCGTTCTGTCGGTTGGACCATAGCTGTGGTTGTGGCGCGGGCTGTGAGTGCGGTGTATCTGTACCAACTGTTCCTCATCATCGGGTTGTACTCGTTTTCTTCTTGTGTTTGGACATGGGCGAGAATTAGGTGTATCTCCTCAGGCTTAAGTGTTCCTGCCGTACGGATTTTGAGTAGGCGTGTGGCGGATGGTTGTACGAAGGGGTTCACACCAATCACTTTGGGGACCATGGCTGGACTAGTAGTGCGGATGGTGATAGTAAAGAGGGGGCCTTTTCCTGGTCGGTCCGGTCGGAGGCATAGGTTGATGCAGCCTTTTTGTTGGATATTGGTCGTGAGCTCCAGCGTATGTTTACCATCTTTGATAGTGGTGGCTAACTTGGTGATGTTAGCGGTAATGGTGGTAGCTTCTTTGGAAAGGGGCCATGTGATTGTCTTGTAGCCTGTATGGAGGAGGACCTGGTCCCATGTGTCTGGCCAGACCACTCAGACTCTGGGAGCTTGTAGGTACCAATAGAAATAACTGGAGTCAGTCCTGTGTAATCCCAAGTGAGTAAGCTGTAGGCCGAGCAAAGGGACTTTAACGACGATTGGTGTCTTGGTTAATTGGATGCAGATCTGGGGGCCCCTGATCGTTTCCTGAACCAGCTATTGGGGCATTCTCCTCCAGTGGGAGTGTACCAAGGTTCTGGTACGTTCCCCCCATGTGGTTGAACACAGAGCGGAGATGATGATGATGAGTAGCCACTTCATTCTTGTACTTTGTTTACTGTGGGACTGATGTATCCAGGTGTCTCTTCCTTCGATTTTGATGGCGGTGGGTGTGGGCAAAATCACACGGTGAGGTCCGTCCCAACGTGGAGAAGACCAGCACTTTCTTTTTATCACCTTGACGAGTACCAGGTCTCCTGGGGACAGGACCTCCTCTGTGGGAGACAGAGAAGATGTCGGCAGATTATTTTGCATTCATCACAGTTATTTCTTGGAACATTTTGCATAACCACTTAGTGAGGGAATCTGTTTCTCCTTTCTCTTCTACCACCAGATCTTTTTCCCACATTGTTAAGTGGAAGGGTCTGTCGTTCACTGCCTCAAATGGTGTGCATCCCTGTGCTGTTGGAATGATTCTCATGTACGTTTCCACCAGGCTCAGGCATTCTTGTCATGGTTTTCCTGTGTCTTCCATGGTTTTTCTGAGTCTGAGTTTTACTGTTCTAATGGTTTGTTCAACGAGTCCAGCACTTTGGTTCAGTTTGATGAAATCCATGTTCAGAAGCTCGAAGGGATATGTTCCTGTTTGCCTTGTTCCATGCTTGGGTCGTTCGTTGCCTTGAGAGTTGTGTCTACAGCAGTTCAGACAGTTTCTGCCAAAAAAATTGAAGTAAGTTTGGAGACCTCTGGGAACATGCATTGTTTGTTGTACTGTACTGATCATCCCTCCTGTTGAGACATGGCTCCTCCCATGGCTCAATTTGGCAATTACTTCAAACAATGATCGTGTCACGCATGGCTTGTTTTCTACTGCATAGAGTCCGTTCTTGTGTTGAGTGGCTCCTTCTGTTTCCCATTGCAGTTTCTCTTCTTCTGGGGCATGATTTTGCATTTCTCTTAGGAATTCAGCAGGGATTGGGCTGTGTCTTTCCACCGTCACGTCTTGTTCTAGGAATAGTCTACATGCCTCTGTCAGTGCTACTATTTCTGCGGCTTGTGCAGACCAGTCGCCGGGGAGTCGTCCTGTCTTGAGGTTGTCTTTTTGAGTCACCACGGAATATACGTTGTGTTTTTCTCCATCCAGGGTTTTTGATGATGATCCATCCCCATAGACAATGTGTCCGGGGGCAATGGGTTGTCCATTAGGTCAGTTGCATATACGTGGTTAATTATGATTCGTTGAGTGGGCAACTGTGAGAATTGGATTAACCACTTGTCGTCCGGTCTCCCATGAACTTCAGGGTGACATGTAATGGCCATGTTTGTTGTTCCTGTCCTGGTATTGCTGGGCAGATATCTTCAGACTGTTCTCTTAGACTTTCAGCTACCTTGCTAGAATCATTCCCGACAATGTCGAGAGAGTAGAAGCTGTTAGATGTGGTGGTGTGGAAGATATTTTTGGTCTGTAATTCCCTGGGTCGGGGGCCATTTTGGGGGGCCACTAGGCAAAGCTGTTAGATGTGGTGGTGTGGAAGATATTTTTGGTCTGTAATTCCCTGGGTCGGAGGCCATTTTGGGTGGCCACTAGGCTTAGCCCAAGCTGGACCATGATATCTCGTCCCGGTAACTCTCCGATTTTCATTTTGCAGTCTGACAATAAACCCATCCCTTTTGTTGCTTTTTGACCCATATTAATCACCTACTTAATAGTTTAAACAACAATTATTTTCTAAATTACCCGAAATTGATCTCTACTTTGTGATTAACCCAATATCTCTGAACACACAAAGACCAAAAGTCCCTGACTTTGTCTTAGTTAAGTCCCTGACTCTATTAACAGACCAAGACTATAAAGCCCTTGCTAATTCTTGTTCTACTTTCATTGGTCCCGGACCAATTGGTTTATTACCAGACTGCAAAGTGGACAGTGAGAGTTCCTACAGTAGGGTCCTGTTCAACGCGATGTTCCTGCAACTCTAGTCGAATGACCAGTGTGTGTGTCATAAATACAGGAGAAACTGACAGTTGTCACTAGGACTTTGGACAGATACATTTCAGTCATTTGCAGGGCAAAAAGTAATTGATCAGTGTCGGACAGTTGAGTATTTGTGCTGACATGTCAACCCAATCACAAGACTAAGATTGTTTATTCAGTCAGACAGTTGGGTGTTTATGCTGACATGTCAGCCATAAGGATGACTACGATGCTGTTATACTCACAAAAACTTATACAATATGAACAAGCATTTGCAAAGATACTTTGTCTTATCTTACATGTTCCCCTGCTGCCAAACAAACTGTCAGAGACACATAGTTACTGTGTATATAGTGTAAAATCGTCCAATTCAAGTAAGTTATCCATTTGGCATCATTCTCATGGCTAGAAAATTACATGTCAATCAAAGCTCCGTCGTTGACGCCTGGTGGGTAGATGTGGGTTGGCGTCGACAGTTGGGATCGAGTCTGCTGTTAGAACGTACGTGTGGTCGGATGCAGATGTAGGGACACAGAGCCCAGTTGTATTGGCGGGGATGATCATATACACTTGCCATTCGCAGAGCCACCATATTTGGTCCAGTACTGTCCATCATTGGGAAGGAATGTGTCTGATCTCGGCACACCTGGTGACGTGAACTTGGTCTAAAGGGGTCTTCGGATCCGGTCCGCTGAAGTTGAAACAGGATGGATAACAGTCTGTTCGGTTGTTGCACTGGACATACGTTGCGGTATTGACTGTAGCTGCTAATGGTACTGCGACCATGGTATGTAGGCGGTCGAGCTTTGCTGGAAGGATTCTCTCAGATTACCCAGGATACAGTTGTAGGTGAGGTTGGCGAGTTCTTCGTTCTGTCGGTTGGACCATAGCTGTGGTTGTGGCGCGGGCTGTGAGTGCGGTGTATCTGTACCAACTGTTCCTCATCATCGGGTTGTACTCGTTTTCTTCTTGTGTTTGGACATGGGCGAGAATTAGGTGTATCTCCTCAGGCTTAAGTGTTCCTGCCGTACGGATTTTGAGTAGGCGTGTGGCGGATGGTTCTACGAAGGGGTTCACACCAATCACTTTGGGGACCATGGCTGGACTAGTAGTGCGGATGGTGATAGTAAAGAGGGGGTCTTTTCCTGGTCGGTCCGGTCGGAGGCATAGGTTGATGCAGCCTTTTTGTTGGATATTGGTCGTGAGCTCCAGCGTATGTTTACCATCTTTGATGGTGGTGGCTAACTTGGTGAAGTAAGCGGTCATGGTGGTAGCTTCTTTGGAAAGGGGCCATGTGATTGTCTTGTAGCCTGTATGGAGGAGGACCTGGTCCCATGTGTCTGGCCAGACCACTCAGACTCTGGGAGCTTGTAGGTACCAATAGAAATAACTGGAGTCAGTCCTGTGTAATCCCAAGTGAGTAAGCTGTAGGCTGAGCAAAGGGACTTGAACGACGATTGGTGTCTTGGTTAATGGGATGCAGATCTGGGGGGCCCTGATCGTTTCCTGAACCAGCTAGTGGGGCATTCTCCTCCAGTGGGAGTGTACCAAGGTTCTGGTACGTTCCCCCCATGTGGTTGAACACAGAGCGGTGATGATGATGATGAGTAGCCACTTCATTCTTGTACTTTGTTTACTGTGGGACTGATGTATCCAGGTGTATCTTCCTTCGATTTTGATGGCGGTGGGTGTGGGCAAAATCACACGGTGAGGTCCGTCCCAACGTGGAGAAGACCAGCACTTTCTTTTTATCACCTTAACTGTCAAAGACACATAGTTACTGTGTATATAGTGTAAAATCGTCCAATTCAAGTAAGTTATCCTTTTGGCATCATTCTAAGTTATAGTATTAGGTTCATTAATAATTACCTTCGTCCGTAATTATCAATAACTGCAGGCAGACATCTTATTCAATTATTGACATTTTATTAAATAGAAATGGATAACAACAGGTAAAAGCCTCCGAGGGGAGAGTCAGCAAGTGTCACCTACTACTTCCGAACGTCTCACCGAATAGACGTTTTCGTCCGACTCTTATTGTCATGAATCAAAACAAGTTACAGAGTTGTTGTTTATTCCATCACGTATGAGTAAAAACAACATCTGGGACTACAATAACAATCAAAGTATTTTACCAATAACAAAAACAGGAGACTAGACCTAACAACATTTAGATTAGAGTAATTATACAACTTCCTTGACCTAAGAATCATATAATATAATCATAATCATATAATGGTTACATACAGAAAAACCCGAAGTGTACGGTTACATAACAATAACTGTTACGATCTCGCCGCGTAGTGCGACGCGATCGTAGGGGAAGTTGAACCCAGATGCAGAGTCGCCGAAGTAATGGAAAGGTGAGGCAGATCTGTAGCTCTTGTAGGTTGATTTAATAAACGTGGTAACATAACATAAACAACTTAGCTTGATCTCTCGTGACAAACGGAATGAACATGCGGCGTGGCGTCAATGGAAACGGCCATGACTAAGAGGATAAACAGGAAACGAAACCAGGACGAAACCAGAACGATCCGACGGCGTCCACAGAAATTCATATTGCTTAAATACCAAAAATAATCTAATCACGTAATTAGTGACAGCTGATAATTATCGTGACGTCATGCCAGGAAAGGCAATCCAGCCACTCCTGACAGTACATCCCCTCTAAGGGACGGATTCTAGACGTCCCAAGGTCAATTACAACATGAGAAACGGGAACAAGCAGGGAGGGTGGGTGGGAGATCTAGAATTGTCCGGTGGTCTTCCACACCAACCCAAGAACAGACGGAGAGGTCGCTCCGGCGGGCGTCCGCGCCAGCCTGAAACAAGACGAGGCAGTAGTCGGTCCGGCGGGCGTCCGTTCCGGCCAGAAACGAGACGAGTCAGTGGCAGGTCTGGCGGGCGTCCGTGCCGGTCAGAAACAAGACGGGGCAGAGGCAAGTCTGGCGGGCGTCCGTGTCGGCCAGAAACAAGACGAGGCTGTGGTCGATCTGGTGGGCGTCCGCGCCGGCCAGAAACAGACGAGTCAGTGGCAGGTCTGGCGGGCGTCCGCACCGGCCAGAAACGAGACGGGGCTGAGGTCGATCCGGCGGGCGTCCGCGCCGGCCAGAAACGAGACGAGGCTGTGGTCGATCCGGCGGGCATCCGCGCCGGCCAGAAACGAGACGAGGCAGTGGTCGGTCCGGCGGGCGTCCGCGCCGGCCAGAAACGAGACGAGGCAGTGGTCGGTCCGGCGGGCGTCCGTGTCGGCCAAGAACGTGACGAGGCAGTGGTCGATCCGGCGGGCGTCCGCGCCGGCCAGAAACGAGACGAGGCTGTGGTCGATCCGGCGGGCGTCCGCGCCGGCCAGAAACGAGACGAGGCAGTAGTCGATCCGGCGGGCGTCCGCGCCGGCCAGAAACGAGACGAGGCAGTGGTCGGTCCGGCAGGCATCCCAGCTGGTCCCTTAAGTCTTTGCCAAACTGCCTGCCTTCAGGAAATATTAGAAGTTTAGTACGGTCGGGCACCTTACCCTGTTTGCTCGGGGGGTGGACAACCCTCTTCTCCCAGAAAACCGGAGCATTGCTTCTCTGGACGTCGCCGGCCCCGTCCTCCAGGGGCACCGGCGAATTGCCACTCTCGAGTCTGCTGTTAGAACGTACGTGTGGTCGGATGCAGATGTAGGGACACAGAGCCCAGTTGTATTGGCGGGGATGATCATATACACTTGCCATTCGCAGAGCCACCATATTTGGTCCAGTACTGTCCATCATTGGGAAGGAATGTGTCTGATCTCGGCACACCTGGTGACGTGAACTTGGTCTAAAGGGGTCTTCGGATCCGGTCCGCTGAAGTTGAAACAGGATGGATAACAGTCTGTTCGGTTGTTGCACTGGACATACGTTGCGGTATTGACTGTAGCTGCTAATGGTACTGCGACCATGGTATGTAGGCGGTCGAGCTTTGCTGGAAGGATTCTCTCAGATTACCCAGGATACAGTTGTAGGTGAGGTTGGCGAGTTCTTCGTTCTGTCGGTTGGACCATAGCTGTGGTTGTGGCGCGGGCTGTGAGTGCGGTCTATCTGTACCAACTGTTCCTCATCATCGGGTTGTACTCGTTTTCTTCTTGTGTTTGGACATGGGCGAGAATTAGGTGTATCTCCTCAGGCTTAAGTGTTCCTGCCGTACGGATTTTGAGTAGGCGTGTGGCGGATGGTTCTACGAAGGGGTTCACACCAATCACTTTGGGGACCATGGCTGGACTAGTAGTGCGGATGGTGATAGTAAAGAGGGGGTCTTTTCCTGGTCGGTCCGGTCGGAGGCATAGGTTGATGCAGCCTTTTTGTTGGATATTGGTCGTGAGCTCCAGCGTATGTTTACCATCTTTGATGGTGGTGGCTAACTTGGTGAAGTAAGCGGTCATGGTGGTAGCTTCTTTGGAAAGGGGCCATGTGATTGTCTTGTAGCCTGTATGGAGGAGGACCTGGTCCCATGTGTCTGGCCAGACCACTCAGACTCTGGGAGCTTGTAGGTACCAATAGAAATAACTGGAGTCAGTCCTGTGTAATCCCAAGTGAGTAAGCTGTAGGCTGAGCAAAGGGACTTGAACGACGATTGGTGTCTTGGTTAATGGGATGCAGATCTGGGGGGCCCTGATCGTTTCCTGAACCAGCTAGTGGGGCATTCTCCTCCAGTGGGAGTGTACCAAGGTTCTGGTACGTTCCCCCATGTGGTTGAACACAGAGCGGTGATGATGATGATGAGTAGCCACTTCATTCTTGTACTTTGTTTACTGTGGGACTGATGTATCCAGGTGTCTCTTCCTTCGATTTTGATGGCGGTGGGTGTGGGCAAAATCACACGGTGAGGTCCGTCCCAACGTGGAGAAGACCAGCACTTTCTTTTTATCACCTTAACTGTCAAAGACACATAGTTACTGTGTATATAGTGTAAAATCGTCCAATTCAAGTAAGTTATCCTTTTGGCATCATTCTAAGTTATAGTATTAGGTTCATTAATAATTACCTTCGTCCGTAATTATCAATAACTGCAGGCAGACATCTTATTCAATTATTGACATTTAATTAAATAGGAATGGATAACAACAGGTAAAAGCCTCCGAGGGGAGAGTCAGCAAGTGTCACCTACTACTTCCGAACGTCTCACCGAATAGATGTTTTCGTCCGACTCTTATTGTCATGAATCAAAACAAGTTACAGAGTTGTTGATCATTCCATCACGTATGAGTAAAAACAACATCTGGGACTACAATAACAATCAAAGTATTTTACCAATAACAAAAACAGGAGACTAGACCTAACAACATTTAGATTAGAGAAATTATACAACTTCCTTGACCTAAGAATCATATAATATAATCATAATCATATAATGGTTACATACAGAAAAACCCGAAGTGTACGGTTACATAACAATAACAACATTCTTGTTATTGGCCGAATAGCCCTGGCCTCGTCACAAAGGGCCCACCAAATCTCAAGGACCCAGATTGGGTGGATTGTTTGTATAACCATCCTGGAACAGGCCGTCCAGGTTAAAGATGACTTGGCAATACTCGTGACCTCGCAACACTTTGAAAATAGAAAGAGAATGATTTAACAAAGAAATGAAATAATACAGAGAATAGAAAGAGAATGATTTAACAAAGAAATAAATTAATACGGAGAATTTATAATAGTAATACAGAATAAACCCAACAGATAGAAATTAAGTTATAGTGAAAACTATGATACTTGGCCAAAACGTGATTTTCAGGGCATGAAAAGTACATTAAGGCAATAAAAACTGAAAAGTTCCCCAGCTGCCAAACAAACTGTCAGAGACACAGTTACTGTGTATATAGTGTAAAATCGTCCAATTCAAGTAAGATTTTCATTTTTTTTTCATTCTAAGTGATAGAAAATTAAGTTATAATGAAAACTATCATACTCGGCCAAAACATGATTTTCAGCGCATGAAAAGCACATTAAGGCAATAAAGTGTTCCCCTGCTGCCAAACAACTCGTCAGAGACACAGTTACTTTGTATATAGTGTAAAATCGTCCAATCCAAGTACGTTTTTCATTTCGCATCATTCTAAGTGATAGAAATTAAGTTATAATGAAAACTACCATACTTGGCCAAAACATGATTTTCAGCGCATGAAAAGCACTAAGGCAAAAAAAAAACTGAAATGTTTGTTAGGTCTGAAAATACAACTTCAGGAGCAGGCTAAGAAAGAGTGAGATAAATTTAAAAAGAAAATATGTATTACCAGACTGCAAAGTGGACAGTGAGAGTTCCTGCAGTGGGGTCCTGTTCAACGCGATGTTACTGCAAATCAAGTCGAATCACCAGTGAGTGTGTCTTAAATACAGGCAAAACTGACAGTTGTCCCTAGGACTTTGGACAGATACGTTTCAGTCATTTGCAGGGCAAAAAGTAATTGATCAGTGTCGGACAGTTGAGTATTTGTGATTACATGTCAACCCAATCACAAGACTGCTTTATTATTCAGTCAGACAGTTGGGTGTTTATGCTGACATGTCAGCCATAAGGATTACTACGATGCTGTTATACTTACAAAAACTAATACAATATGAAAAAGCCTTTGTAAAGATACTTTGTCTAATTTTACATATCCCTCCTGTTTGTGAGTATAAACACATCGGAACCTCGTTTGTTAGCGACGCTACTTTTGAACGAAATTCTTCACAAATTATTTCAAACTGGAGTTTAGACCGACCAGGAAGGGTACCAGGCGTCTCAGAATAGGAAAGATATATTAATCAGTGTCAGACAGTAGCACAGCATCAATGTCAGATTGGGATATGGATTGTTGCATGTGAATACGAGTTAGCATTAGCTGGGTTTCAACAATCATGATCTGTTCGACTGTGGAATTAATGGTACGTTTGATTAAAGCTGAGAAGCAGGGCAAACAACAAGTAAGGACAACAAGCACGAGAGCAATAACAGTTACGACTGGTACTAGGGCTTTCAAAAGAGTATGTTTCCATGATGAGCCAGAGAGGAACAAGTCAAGCCATCCTTGTTGTGGAACTCGATCTTTGGTCATAGCGTTCTGTATGTTCTTCATAGTTTGTAAGGCATCATGGACTGAATGGGATTCGTTGGCAGGAATGAAGGTGCAGCATGAGTCTCCTACCATGGCACACACGCCTCCCTGCTGGGCGGTTCTTCTGTCGAGGGCAAGGCGGTTCTGGATAATCATCTGGGTCATGGCAGTTATTTGGATTTCTCAGCCTTGTTGCAGTCAGACTGATGCGTTGACGTAGGCCTGGAATTTGTAGTCAATGGTTTCCAGATGTAGGGTGTTCTTCGCTGTTCCTACCCTGGGGAACACCGCCATCATGATTTTGGAGGAGACTGACCAGTGTTTGTATTCGAGGGGGACATCCGAGCCCCACACTGAATGATGGGGGAAGAAATCAAAGCTCCGTCGTTGACGCCTGGTGGGTAGATGTGGGTTGGCGTCGACAGTTGGAATCGAGTCTGCTGTTAGAACGTACGTGTGGTCGGATGCAGATGTAGGGACACAGAGCCCAGTTGTATTGGCGGGGATGATCATATACACTTGCCATTCGCAGAGCCACCATATTTGGTCCAGTACTGTCCATGATTGGGAAGGAATGTGTCTGATCTCGGCACACCTGGTGACGTGAACTTGGTCTAAAGGGGTCTTCGGATCCGGTCCGCTGAAGTTGAAACAGGATGGATAACAGTCTGTTCGGTTGTTGCACTGGACATACGTTGCGGTATTGACTGTAGCTGCTAATGGTACTGCGACCATGGTATGTAGGCGGTCGAGCTTTGCTGGAAGGATTCTCTCAGATTACCCAGGATACGGTTGTAGGTGAGGTTGGCGAGTTCTTCGTTCTGTCGGTTGGCCCATTGCTGTGGTTGGGCTACGGCAGTAGGCATGAGGGAACAGACATAACAACTCATTGGTTGTGGCGCGGGCTGTGAGTGCGGTGTATCTGTACCAACTGTTCCTCATCATCGGGTTGTACTCGTTTTCTTCTTGTGTTTGGACATGGGCGAGAATTAGGTGTATCTCCTCAGGCTTAGGTGTTCCTGCCGGACGGATTTTGAGTAGGCGTGTGGCGGATGGTTCTACGAAGGGGTTCACACCAACCAATTTGGGGACCATGGCTGGACTAGTAGTGCGGCTGGTGATAGTAAAGAGGGGGTCTTTTCCTGGTCGGTCCGGTCGGAGGCATAGGTTGATGCAGCCTTTTTGTTGGATATTGGTCGTGAGCTCCAGCGTATGTTTACCATGTTTGATGGTGGTGGCTAACTTGGTGAAGTTAGCGGTCAGTTAGTTTTGAATATGTAGATGGATGTAATTTCACTATTCTGTGTAAAAATAATGATCCAGGATGGTTCTGGAGCTATTTTCCCACCATAAACAGTGTCCAAAACAGGCATTCTGCGATTAAAATAGTGGTTGGATTAGAACCAGGCCCAGTCTGTTCTGGTTGGTGAATTTACCCGAAAAATTCTATCCATTGACGATGGGGATGCATTTTTTATTATTATGTATAAAAATAATCATCTAGGGATCTTCAGAAGTTCTGTTATTCCCGAATCAATGACCTCCATTTGGGCACATTATTGACGGAGCTCACGACCATGATCCAGTGTGTGACTCGGATGTGTCCCTCAAACACAAATACTGGTCAGTCTCATCCAAAATCCTAATGGCTCAGTTCCCTTGAGTGGGAGCGGCAAGGAACGCCCTGCATTTGAAGACCATTGAAGGCAGGTTCCGGGCCTGTGTCAGCGCATCAGTCAGGCTGGGTAGCCGCCATGGCCCAGGTGATTTTCCAGGGCTGCCCTGCTCTTGACGGAGTGGCCACCCAGCGGGGCTGTGTGTGTGCCATGGTGGGAGACTCGTGCTGCCCCTTCATCCCTGCCGGCTTGTCCTGCTCGGTCCATGATGCCCTGCAGGCTATTAGGAACATGCAGAGAGCTGTGACCGGAGATTCGGTTCCACAACGAGGATGGCTTGACTGGTTCTTCTCCCGCTCCTGGAAACAGCCACTTCAATATTTCGATATTTTCACAGACACAAAAGGAGGGAATTGTGGGATGGACTGGCTAACTGGCTTAATAATTGTTTATTCTTGTCGCACCATGTGGTCATACTGGTTTTACCTTTGTTTGTTAAGATCGTAGAATGCAAGGTAGACTAGTCAAACTGGTTTTACAATTGATTAAAAAGATCATGGAATGTAAAAAAGACTAACTAGTTGGCCTTGCAATTGTTTGTTCACCTCGCGAAATATAAGAAAGGCTGGCTAACAGGGTTTGCAATTGTTTCCTTGAATTGTGCGATGAAAAAAGGTTCAACTTCAGGAGTAACTGTCACTCTCCAGGTCATCCAGGGTCAAGTGCACACTTGAAAACTTTCATATTCGACCAAAACGTGCTTATCAGCGCATAAAAAGCACATTTGGTGGTACGCGGGAAGAACGGCAGCAGACAAAAAGGCTATTTAGAAAGGTATCACCACTACGCAGAAGATCGTCGGCTACTCTGCCCTCACTGGAAGACATTGCCAGCCCTCGTTAGCTCAGCAGAGCCAGGGACATGATCAGGAACCCATGCCACCCTGGTCACAATTGGTTCCATCTGCTGCTCTCTGGCAGACAGACGCTGTAAGTTTCCCACATCCGTTGGGACTCTAAACTTGGGGTAACACAACATAATCCCTTCTGTGTAATAACTTCGGGTGAGGTAATATGAATAGACATTAGGTACAGTTAGACGCTGTAAGTTTCCCACATCCTTTGGGACTCGTAACTTGGGGTAACACAACACAATCCCTTCTGTGTAATTACTTCGGGTGAGGTAATATGAATAGACATTAGGTACATGCTGAATGAAGGTAAGTGAAAGACAGTGAGAGGTAAGTGATCCACTCAGGGGGTGGTGATGCAATGTATCCATAAAGGCAGAATTGTAAATTAAGAGTCTGGAGTCATAACTTGTAAAACTGTGTAAAACTGTCAGAGACACAAATGTCTCTCTATACATAGTGTAATATCATCAAATTTTATAATTTAATAAGTTTTTTTTAATTTGGCATCATTCTAATGGCTAGATATTAAGTTATAATGAAAACTATGATACTTGGCCAAAACATGATTTTCAGCGCATGAAAAGCACATTCAGGCAATAAAAACTGAAATGTTCCCCTGCTGCCAAACAAACTGTCAGAGACTCTTATTTACAGTGTATATAGTGTAAAATCGTCCAATTGAAGTAAGTTATTCATTTTAAATCATTCTAATGGCTAGAAATTGAGTTATTGTGAAAACTATGATACTTGGCCAAAACGTCATTTTCAGCGCATGAAACGCACGTTAAGGCAATAATAACTGAAATGTTCCCCTGCTTCCAAACAAACTGTAAGAGACACATAGTTACTGTGTATATAGTGTATAATCGTCCAATTCAAGTAGGTTTTTCATTTGGCATCATTCTAATGGCTAGATATTAAGTTATAATGAAAACTACGATACTTGGCCAAAACGTGATTTTCATCGCATGAAATGCACATTAAGGCAATAAAAACTGAAATGTTCCCCCGCTGCAAAACAAACTGTCAGAGACACAGTTACTGTGTATATAGTGTATTATCGTCCAATTCAAGTAAGTTTTTCATTTGGCATCATTCTGAGTGATAGAAATTAAGTTATAGTGAAAACTATGATACTTGGCCAAAACGTCATTTTCAGCGCATGAAACGCACGTTAAGGCAATAAAAACTGAAATGTTCCCCTGCTTCCAAACAAACTGTCAGAGACACATAGTTACTGTGTATTGTTGGAATTATATATCAAAATGTTTACTAACGACAATTATGCAACTCACTAATACATTAATAAGTAAGCAAATGAAACTAAGGCTGAACCACTATATATGTTTAATAGTGTTTTTACGACTTCACTATGTGGAACACAGCCGCTTGTATTGGAATTATATATATTAAAATGTTTACTAACGACAATTATGCAACTTACTAATACATTAATAAGTAAGCAAATGAAACTAAGGCTGAACCACTATATATGTTTAATAGTGTTTTTACGACTTCACTATGTGGAACACAGCCGCTTGTTAAACCCTGTATGATTTATCGCGTAAATAATGAGCTATCTATACTTTATGGCATAGACGCTGAAGGAGTTTTCTGTTCCGTTATCTTAGAATGACCAATGTGAACCCTAGTGTCTCACTCCTTTTTCCAGTTTGTTTGTGTTACCAGAAGTTATGGCCCTCTCGGCTCAGAGAAAGAAAAGTTACTGCCGACAGACATGAGTTAATTGGATGACCCATGTGTGGGGTCATAGGGGGTCTTTTCACACACACACTCATACTTAGAGGGACGGAGATCTTTGCTATATATGTGCTTTGTAAACTGTATTGAGTTACCTTTCTTCCTCTTGCTTCTGTATGAGGTGTTAGGTCCAGATCGATCTGTTATATAAAGCCACGCCTTTTGAACGAGACTCTGCTGACTTTTTCCATTTATGAATTAAAAGAACTTGTGGAAGTAGAAACAGGCTAATATTGAAATTAGCTAACGGCAACAACAAACTTTCTACTTCAATTGGCGTCACGGACACAGGATTCATTGGAGGAGGTGCAGACACGGGAACGGCGACCCAGGCCGGGACAGTGAAAAGGTCGACCACAACAAAAAGGTAAGACACTCCCTGTTACTGAAAATCAGTCAAAAGTGTCAAATTGGCTTATAGTACTTCTTAATTAGAGTACTGCAAACAATTCACTGTCCTGCCTTGTGTTGTCTGAAACGGTAGTTCTAAAAGTGTGGCTTTCTTTCTTTTCTTACGGGGTTTTTCGCTCTTTGCCCGGCCGTAGAAAGGTTTTTAAGGTTTTGAGAGCTGAACCATTGTTGTCTCTAGGATAACATTAAAAGCTTGTGTTTACAAACCTGGAACACTCGGTCTTAAAAAACGATAGTTAGGTTTTTTCTTATGGGGTTTATCGCTCTTTGCCCGGCCGTAGAAAGGTTTTTAAGGTTTAGGGAGCTGAACCATTGTTGTCTCTAGGATAACATTAAAAGCTTGTGTTTACAAACCTGGAGCACTCGGTCTTAAAAAACGATAGTTAGGTTTTTTCTTATGGGGTTTATCGCTCTTTGCCCTGCCGTAGAAAGGTTTTTAAGGTTTAGGGAGCTGAACCATTGTTGTCTCTAGGATAACATTAAAAGCTTGTGTTTACAAACCTGGAACACTCGGTATTAAAAAACGATAGTTAGGTTTTTCTTATGGGGTTTATCGCTCTTTGCCCTGCCGTAGAAAGGTTTTTAAGGTTTAGGGAGCTGAACCATTGTTGTCTCTAGGATAACATTAAAAGCTTGTGTTTACAAACCTGGAACACTCGGTATTAAAAAACGATAGTTAGGTTTTTCTTATGGGGTTTATCGCTCTTTGCCCGGCCGTAGAAAGGTTTTTAAGGTTTAGGGAGCTGAACCATTGTTGTCTCTAGGATAACATTAAAAGCTTGTGTTTACAAACCTGGAACACTCGGTCTTAAAAAACGTTCATATTTACTCATATTTGTTGTCTGTGGGATCCCATTTTGTTATATGTTGCCGGTTGTAGTAGTGTGTCAATTTTTGTTTGTGTTTGTGTTTTTCTTTGTGTTGAGAAAGTAGTGGAAAATCGCCGAATTTTCCTTTGTGTAGATTGGATAACATCATAGTTTTCTCCTTCATATTGCAAAGATAATTACTGTTTTGGTTTAATTCAGCTAGCGTACTCCTAGGTGCGGCTACACTCCGACCCCGTCTCTGTCGAGAAGAAAGGAAAGGGGGGGGGGGCACTGCTGCCTCTGTTTTCCTCTTTGCACCCTTTGAGCGGGTGTGAGCCAGTGTGTGTGAACACAGAGAAAGAGGAGAAAAAGGACGCTCACTTGAGAACCAAATTACATACAAAAATGGATCAAGGATGGTTTAAAAACTTTAAATTACCGGATTTTGGAAAAATGTACAAATTCCCAGAATCAGTGGATGATCAGCTGAGAATGTGTTTTGTAGAATATGGAAAGAGTTTGTGTGCAAATTCTAGGGCAAAAGATAAATTGGTGTTGGAGAAACGGAGAATGATTATTGATTTGCAAGAAGCTAAATTGCTGCCCGAGGGTAATATGAATGTTGATCTTTGGAAAGCATGTGCTATGGCAGAGGCCCTAGTCACACAACGTATGGACCAAGCGGAGAATGAGAAGGTACTGCAGGAAAAGATATCTAAAGTCAAAGGAATGTGGATTAAGAAAAGGTTGATCAAAGAAATTAAACAATTAAAGACTGTGGTAGCTTTTGTGCGTACCCTGGCTCAGCTGTTGGCCTCTGTGGCAAAAATTAAAGGGAACAAAATTACACCCACAGCACCTCCGCCCGAATATGATGCGACAATGGCACCGGTGGTGGAGATAAAGAATGCAAAAATTCATTACACCATCCATCCAGACAAAGACTTGACCAATGCCGTTCTGACACAGACAGAAACTGATCCCAGGGCTTTATCAATGTCAAATCCATTCCTTAACAACCACTGCGTGTCACGGGATGACTATCCTGCGTGTGTCTCAAGTGATACACATTTTGGGGCTATCCCCCCACTAGCAAAGGAAACTGTGACTCCTCTTTCACATCTGACTTCAGCATCTAGTATTGACCTTTCAAACAGGCTTAATGAATCAGTTACATTAAACAAACAGGTGTTGACACCCACAGGTCACCGCTCCCGGTCATTTGATGCACCTGATCGCAATGTGGTTTCATTTGATGCTAATTTGTGTGACCTTCGACGCCTGCAAACAGGAGAAGTGTCCCCTCACACACAGAGTTTGCCACCACAATCACCGTCATGGTCAAAAGACGAGGAACAATGGCAGGAATTATTTAACCTGACCCCGGGACACACCAGAGCAGATGCTTTAAATTTACATTCCACCCCCATTGCTGAACGGGATGCCGCTCATGCCGGCTGTAACGACATGACATCTCCAGTCTGGGATATTAACGATGAGTGTGGGCCAGGAAATTTGGATAAGTTAAGCGAACAACAAAAAGTAGAAGCCCTGTTACGCGCTGCAAAAATAATGGAGGTAAACAGCCGCAGCCGTGGCACAGTTAGTCATGATAATATTATCAGAATACTCAAGCACTTAGAAATAATTCGCTTCAGATCTCGCAGTTCACGCCAGCTCACGCAATTTTTGGCTCAGTGGCTATCTCAAAAGCACCAGGTGTCTCCCCTTGTTATCAATGCAGTAGAGAGCTGGTTGTCGGGAGAGAGAACTGATGCTGAGGTTAAGCTGCGGATGACAGATGTGCCAACAGTAAGTCACATGATGCCTCTGCGAGAAAACTCCTTCAGCGGTCAGGTTAAATTCGAACCGTTTTCGTTTACCGATTTACAGTCCATATGTGACCAATTACCGCCGCTCAGTTCAGGCGGAGCGCCGTGGATGAAAAAGTTTATCAGTTTAATTTATGGACACCGCCTGGCCATGGGTGACGCTAGAGCGATCATTGCACGCGCCTCTAATGAAACTACGTGTATGGAAATAGAACGTTCGGCTAAACTGACTTCTGTCCCTGACTCTCACTCTCTGTTCGAACAAAATAGACTGACTATAATCGGTGACACCATACGCAAAATGTTTCCCTTGTCACAGGGCCCGATGGAACAGATTACGTTTAAAATGACTCCAGGGGAAGATTCTACCGCTTATTTGTTGCGCTGCCAAGACACCTGGGCAACTGCCACAGGTCATAATCCCACAAATCCTAACAGTGGTATGCTGGCCATATTCAGGCATGCGGTGGTTAAAGGTTGCCCCCTGGCGGTTCAGGAAAATATGTCTGCTCTTCCGAATACTATGTCAGGAAGCGACGCTGATTGGAAAACTAATTTTCTTTTTTATGTCCGCAAGGAGCAGAAACAAAAGGAGAAGGAGACTGAGAAACTGGAAACCCTCCAGAAGGAACTGCTGAACATGCAAATACAAGAAGCCAAGCGAAACAGCTCTGATAACGCTAAAAAAACTAAAGTGATTAATCAAATGCCGGTTTCTGCTCTTCCACTGCAGGTTCCTCCTCCGTTGCAGCAGCCTCAGCCCCCTCCTCCACCTCCTCAACAGCACGCAGACACACAACAGTTCACTGCACACACCCCTGCATATGACGGGAACAGGTGGAGTGGTGGTGGGCGTGGTGGTGGAAGAAGCCGAGGTATTCCTAGGAACCAGGGGGTTTGTTTTCATTGTCAGCAAATAGGACACTGGGCCGCATTCTGCCCTCACTTAAATGCTACAGAGACTCCACAGTACCAGGCTCCCAGGGCCCCCTACATGGGTCAACGAGGTCAACCTCCCCAACCCACGCAGAGGGGGGGACCACCTCCCCAGCAATACCAGTGGGCAGGGCCCCCTCCACAAACACGGGGCCAGACGTATCACGATCAGTTTCCTCCTCCACCCCTGTTCCCACAGTACCCAAGTCCTCAATAGGGGTGCCCGAAAGCGCCGGGTGACGGGGAACGGGCCGAGCCCCTCACCACAGTGCGAGTCCTGGGATGTGATTTCCAAATGATGGTCGACACAGGAGCAAGGTATTCCACTCTGCATACGCTACCACCTTTTGCTCCTCTGTCATCCAGGACTCTGCAGCTCGTCGGCTTCTCTGGGACTCCAAAGGCCTCCTCTCTAACCGCACCTCTACCTACGGAATGGGGCGGGTATCACTTCCATCATCAATTTGTGTTTTCACCTGAATGCCCAGTACATCTGTTGGGCCGTGATGTTTTAACAAGGATAAAAGCGACGGTGTTGTGCAGCTCGGATGGACTCACAGTGCAACTACCCAACGGTTTTTCATTCAATGCCTCAGTCGACAACTCTGCACAGTCGTTCGCCTCACAATGTATGCTGACACCCAACCCAGATCCCATGGTTGTCCACTCTGGCGCATACATCTACTGGATTCTATTGGACATAATCGGAGATCCATTACCTGACTCTGTTTTAAAGAACTATGCTTCCTGGTCTCCCTGGTTTTCCTCCCTTCGACCATACCACCCGCCTATCGACCCCCCACATTGTACCATGTTCTATGATAAGACTTTTGATGAAACATACAGGACCGAATGGTTAGATGATATGGAAAACAGTACACATAATATCAAATGTTCCTCTATCATCGCAGGAGCTGAGGGTGTTGCAGCGGTCGTGGAGCTGGATGAGGAACAGCGAGATTGGTATCGCATGCCAGCTGATTGTGCTCCGCATGTGTCCCTCGCTCTTAGCCCTTCCCATCAGGCTAAGGATCTGGCACCTATGATTAGACGTGCATTGTCAGTCACAGATTGGGTTTCCACTACTCATCCCTCCTTGTTCTTTTCTTCTTCCGCAGACATGTACAAGGTCGTGGTTCCCTCGTGTGACTCAGGTGTCGCCCGCAACCAATGGCTAACGCGTGCGCACGGTGCCGAAAAAACGGATGCTGAGGGAACCGAACAAATGCTTTCCACTCTACCCACAGAGATATGGTCTCAGGGACCCACGGATGTGGGATTTTGTGATGTCACACCGCTCTCTTTTGATATTGATTTACAGTATCCGGTCGCTCAACGCCAGTATTTCCGGCCTAAAGAGGAGGTGATTGGCATAACTGACACCATCAACGGTTTGTTGGACTCAGGTGTGCTGGAACCTTCCTCGTCCGTCTGGAACACGCCCATCCTCCCCGTTAAGAAAGGGGAGGGCAGGTATCGAATGGTCCATGACCTACGTCTCATTAATAAGTTGATCACCACACCTCTTACAGGTGTGCCGAATCCTTTTGTCTCTCTCGCTGCCATCACGCCTTCGCACACCCATTTTACCGTTGTCGACTTGGCTAATGCCTTTTTCTGTCTCCCTCTCGCAGAACACCTACGCGACGTGTTCTCCTTTACTCATCTGGGTCGCCAACTCCGGTACACGCGTCTACCGCAAGGGTTCCTCCTGTCACCCGGGTTATTTAATCAAACGTTAAAATCCGTTTTGTCCTCACTCACACTTCCCTCTGACTCAATTGTAATCCAATATGTCGACGATCTTCTCATCGCGTCTCCATCAGAAGCATCTTGCTTAACGACTACACACTCTCTCCTCACGCATCTGGCTACAACCGGTTTCAAAGTCTCTAGAAAGAAACTTCAGTGTGCCCGCACTTCTGTTTCTTTCCTAGGCAGACTCGTTACCTCCGATGGAACGGCCATGTCCTCTTCCCATCAGTCATCGATTCTAAATCATGCTAAACCACGAACTGTTAGGCAGATGTTGTCTTTTCTGGGTCTCGCGGGCTATTCCCGACATTTCGTACCAGACTACTCGTCACTAACGCTACCACTCCGCAAACTGGTAAACAATCAAGGCATGCGTAATTTAAACGCTCCCCTGGAGTGGGACACGGCAGCTGAAGAAGTATTCATCTCAGTTAAACAGCTTCTTTCTAAGGCAGCTGCTTTACAACGCCCTGATTATTCGAAACAGTTTTACCTCGATGTTTCTGAAAAAGAAGGTTCCGTCGCAGCTGTTCTTTTTCAGAAAAGAGCGGGAACAGGTGATCGGTTAATTTTAACCTACGTCAGCATGCAGCTGGATCCAATTGAAGCCAAACATCCAAATTGTGTCAGGTATGCGGCGGCTCTCGGAAAATGCCTGCAAAAAATTGATCACATTGTAATGCAGCATCCACTCACAGTACTGACATCACATGCGGTTGCAGCCTTTGTATCGTCAGCAGAGTTCACACTCACTCCTCGCAGAACAGACAAACTAGATCGCATCCTGCACCGGCCAAATGTGACTTACAAGACTGAAGGTGTAAACATGGCAGACGGTATTGCGGAGGGAACACCCCACTGTTGTGCTGAACTGACCCTTGTGGAGCAGAGGCTCAGAGAGGGCCTACAGGCCACGCCTCTCACACATCCAGACATGACATTTTTCACTGACGGTTGTTGTTTTAGACACCCCACTGAAGGCCTGAAATCAGCTTATGCAGTGACTCAAGACTACAACGACAACCACACAGACTTTATTGTTGTAGAATCAGACACCATCACCGGAAAACAGTCAGCCCAAAGAGCTGAACTGATTGCCATGATCAGAGCATTGGAGAAGGGGCGGTAGCAATGTTAGGCCCAAAGCTTTTTTCGATGCTCTGCACTCTCTAGTAGCTCAGTATTCTGTTCAGGTACCGACTGGAGAAAAAAGACCAGAGCAACCTGCCTACGATCCGGACCACTTCAGCACTCAGGTGTTCCTGAAGGTGTACCGGCGGAAGTGGAGCGAACCTCGTTGGTCTGGTCCATATCGAGTGGTGGAAAGGACTACGCACGCCTACCGGCTGGAAGGCAAAGGAGACACCTGGTTCCACAAGTCGCAGTGCTCACCTGCTCCCGTCGGCCGGCCTCCCCCGGCCCAACAGTCATCGCTTCAGGATGTTCCGTCGGAGGGTTCCAGTTGATCGCGACAACAAGCACCCCCCTTGGGCTACAGCATCCAGACGGAGTCTCAACCCGACCGTGATCCTGGTCCTCGTCGTCTGTGTCATAATTTTCATAATCCCCTTCATCGCCCTTGGTATGGGTGATGCAGCTTCCGGAGGCGACCCCCCAATCATACCCATGGGGAGCACTCCCAGAACCAACGACACCGATAGCGCCAACCCTGTATCCAGTGCGTCGCCATTCCCCGTAGACCCCACAACACCGCCTCCCATTTCTCCTGACCCCTACAAGGCCCGTGTGGGGGTCTCCAGTTTTCCTCATGTTGGCTCATCCTTCAAACTGAGGCCCAAACGCAACTCTGATTTGCCTTTCAGACTGAACACTGCCATAAAGCCATCATCTCCCGTTGGGGCTGCAGCGGAAGTCAACTTACCCGCCAACCTGGAGAGTAAAGAACTAATCCATTTCCCACCATGTCCCAAACCAGTACGAGCTGGTGTCAAAACCAGGTCCTCGTGTTTAAGTGTAGACGCTAATAATCAAGTGTCCTTCACATTTGACATATGCCGTCTGTTTCCCTGTAGTTGGGCTCCACGGGCTAATTATTATTTGACACCTAGATACAATTCCGGGTGGGAACATGTGCTTGCACACACAGGAAAGGATTGGGGACCTACTTGTACAAAGGAGTTATGTAAGACATTAAGGGATGTCTTAACGTTGTCCAAAGCTAAAGTTAAGGGCTCTGACAAGTATCTTACCTTGACAGTCGACTTAAGACACTCTAACATCTCCAGCTGGAAAGGCAACACTCAAAAGGGCCAATGTTATGATGTTTTTATCTATGCCCATGTGTCCGGTACTGACCCGGTTAGCATAATCCGGCTGTGTCAGTTCTTCGTTAGAACGCAGACAACGACCCGTTTTCGATCTCCCATTCCGCAACTGGACAAAGTAAGGGCTGTTTATACTGAAGATTTAACTGTGCCGGATGTCCTGTCTTCTTCCACGGGTGTTGGTTCTCTTAGTGGTAATGTGTGGTTAGAACGTGCGGCTGCTGCCCAGGGGTTGGTGAAACAAGGTGATTGTTTAGTTTGTATGGGCCCCAGGCCACTAATGTTATTGGTCTCAACCAC
Source organism: Stigmatopora nigra (assembly GCF_051989575.1). NCBI lineage: Eukaryota > Metazoa > Chordata > Actinopteri > Syngnathiformes > Syngnathidae > Stigmatopora > Stigmatopora nigra. The sequence continues at coordinate 485,475 of NW_027551613.1, forward strand.
TGTAGACATTAGAGAACCGTCTTGTGTCTTACCTTTGATGTCTTCTGACAATCCCACTCAACAGTGTTCACAGTGGGATGAAATCTATCCCCTATTCTTTTTAACTGCTCCCCTACCCGTGTTTGATGCCTCTCGCATTTCCCTCAATGGAACTTGTTTTTTCCGATACCCAGCCGATCACATGGACCGTCCCATGGGTTCCGTAGACGCCTCCTCCTGTAGCACCACTATGGATGTCACCACAGACGCCCGTGCTGCTAGGTTAACACGGGGAAGGGGTGATGTTTGGTGGTTCTGTGGGGGTGTAAGGCTGTACAACTCCCTTCCTCCCACCTGGAGTGGACGTTGTAGTTTAGTCTCAGCTATGTATCCGGCTACAGTGATAACAGGTAGTAAATTGGCTACCTGGTTAGCAGGTGGTTCTATATTTTCTGCCAGCCCTAGGTTATTTACCCAAGAGTTCCTTAAACGACCCACACGCTCTGTAGAGAGTGTAATAGGCCCCTCACCTGTCTATATTGATGCTCTGGGTATCCCCCGAGGTGTTCCTAACGAGTATAAATTGGTTGATCAGATAGCAACAGGGTTTGAAAATCTTCCTGTGATTTCGGCCATATTTCCCATCACTCCCAATAAAAATGCAGACAGGATTAATTACCTGCACTACAATCAACAACGTCTTGCTAACCTTACCCGTGATGGTTTTACAGCGGCCCACCAACAATTGGCGGCCACATCCCTAATGTCACTACAAGCTCATATGGCTGTTGATATGTTACTGGCTAAAGATGGTGGTATTTGTGCTATGTTTGGAGAGCAATGTTGTACTTTCATCCCTAATAACACGTCCCCAGATGGTACCCTGACACAAACCCTGACTAAGCTGCGTTCTTTCTCTGTCGAATTAAAATCTCATTCGGGAGTCGACACTTCATGGTGGGATGACACAATGGGCGCATGGTTTGGTAAATTTAAAGGCATTGTCTCATCCGTTTTACTCTCCCTTGCTGTATTCACCTCCATTTTGGTCACGTGTGGTTGTTGTTGTATTCCCTGTTTACGTCGTCTGTCCGAACGTCTAATCTCGACGGCCCTTGAAAAACGTGATCTAGAGCCACCTCCGGCCTATATGATGCCACTTCTAGATAACTCTGGTTCATACGTAGGGTCGTGTCCCCCGGAGGTTGAGGAGGTTGAATATTGCGAGATGAGCCAAGGTCTTTTCCCTGCTCCTTCCCCCCCCGTTTCTTCTGACGTCTTAGACGCCCTGGAGTAACTTTGTTGATTTTCCCCTCTCAGCTTGTTTATGTGATCCCAGAACTTTCTGGGATCAAGAGAGGGATTGTTGGAATTATATATCAAAATGTTTACTAACGACAATTATGCAACTCACTAATACATTAATAAGTAAGCAAATGAAACTAAGGCTGAACCACTATATATGTTTAATAGTGTTTTTACGACTTCACTATGTGGAACACAGCCGCTTGTATTGGAATTATATATATTAAAATGTTTACTAACGACAATTATGCAACTTACTAATACATTAATAAGTAAGCAAATGAAACTAAGGCTGAACCACTATATATGTTTAATAGTGTTTTTACGACTTCACTATGTGGAACACAGCCGCTTGTTAAACCCTGTATGATTTATCGCGTAAATAATGAGCTATCTATACTTTATGGCATAGACGCTGAAGGAGTTTTCTGTTCCGTTATCTTAGAATGACCAATGTGAACCCTAGTGTCTCACTCCTTTTTCCAGTTTGTTTGTGTTACCAGAAGTTATGGCCCTCTCGGCTCAGAGAAAGAAAAGTTACTGCCGACAGACATGAGTTAATTGGATGACCCATGTGTGGGGTCATAGGGGGTCTTTTCACACACACACTCATACTTAGAGGGACGGAGATCTTTGCTATATATGTGCTTTGTAAACTGTATTGAGTTACCTTTCTTCCTCTTGCTTCTGTATGAGGTGTTAGGTCCAGATCGATCTGTTATATAAAGCCACGCCTTTTGAACGAGACTCTGCTGACTTTTTCCATTTATGAATTAAAAGAACTTGTGGAAGTAGAAACAGGCTAATATTGAAATTAGCTAACGGCAACAACAAACTTTCTACTTCAGTATATAGTGTATAATCGTCCAATTCAAGTAGGTTTTTCATTTGGCATCATTCTGAGTGATAGAAATTAAGTTATAGTGAAAACTATGATACTTGGCCAAAACGTGATTTTCATCGCATGAAATGCACATTAAGGCAATAAAAACTGAAATGTTCCCCCGCTGCAAAACAAACTGTCAGAGACACAGTTACTGTGTATATAGTGTATTATCGTCCAATTCAAGTAAGTTTTTCATTTGGCATCATTCTGAGTGATAGAAATTAAGTTATAGTGAAAACTATGATACTTGGCCAAAACGTGATTTTCAGCGCATGAAATGCACATTAAGGCAATAAAAACTGAAATGTTCCCCCGCTCCGAAACCAACTGTCAGAGACACATAGTTACTGTGTATATAGTGTATTTTCGTCCAATTCAAGTAAGTTTTTCATTTAGCATCATTCTAAGTGATAGAAATTAAGTTATAGTGAAAACTATGATACTTGGCCAAAACGTGATTTTCAGCGCATGAAACGCACGGTAATGCAATAAAAACTGAAATGTTCCCCTGCTGCGAAACAAACTGTCAGAGACACATAGTTACTGTGTTTATAGTGTATAATCGTCCAATTCAAGTAAGTTTTTCATTTGGCATCATTCTAAGTGGTAAAAATTAAGTTATAGTGAAAACTATGATACTTGGCCAAAACGTGATTTTCAGCGCAGGAAAAGCACTTTAAGGCAATAAAAACTGAAATGTTCCCCTGCTGCGAAACAAACTGTCAGAGACACGTAGTTACTGTGTATATAGTGTAAAATCGTCCAATTCAAGTAAGTCTTTCATTGGCATCATTCTAGGTGATTCTGGAGCTATTTCCCACCATAAACAGTGTCCAAAACAGGCATTTTGCGATTAAAATAGTGGTTGTATTAGAACCACGCCCAGGCGGTTCTGGTTGGTGTTTTTACCCAGAAATTGTGTCCAATGATGATAAGGATGTATTTTTTATTATTCTGTATAAAAATAATCATCTAGGGATGTTCAGAAGTTCTGTTATGCCCGAATCAATGACCTCAATTTGGGCACTTTATTTACAAGTGGTGGTTTTTAAGAACCAGGCCCAGTCGGTTCTGGTTGGTGCTTTTACCCAAAAATAGTATCCATTGTGTGGGTAGATGTATTTTCACTATTCTGTCTAAAAATAAAGATCCAGGACAGTTCTGGGGCTATTTCCCACCATAAATAGTGTCCAAAACATGCATTTTGCGATACAAAATAGTGGTTGCATTATAACAGGGTCCAGTCGGTTCTGGTGGGTGTTTGTATACGGAACTTGTGTCCAATTATGATGGGGATGTATACTTGACTATTCTGTATAGAAATAATCATCTAGCGATGTTCGGAAGTTCTGTTATGCCCGAATGAATTACTTTCATTTGGTCACTTTATTTACAAGTGGTGGTTTAGAAACAGAACCAGTCGGTTTTGGTTGGTGCTTTTACCCAGAATTTGTGTTTATTGTGTGAGTGGATGTATTTTCACTATTTTGTATAACAATAATGATCCAGGATGGTTCTGGAGCTATTTCCCACCACAAACAGTTGTCAAAACAGGCATTTTGCGGTGAAAGCAGTGGTTGTATTAGAACCAGGACCAGTCGGTTCTGGTTCGTGTTTTTACCCAGAAATTGTGTCCAATGATGATGGGGATGTATTTTTGATTATTCTTTATAAAAATAATATTCTAGGCATGTTCAGAAGTTCTGTTATGCCCGAATCAATGACCTCAATTTGGGCACTTTATTTACAAGTGGTTGTTTAGAACCAGGCCCAGTCGGTTCTGGTTGGTGCTTTACCCACAATCAGTGTCGATTGTGTGGGTGGATGTATTTTCACTATTCTCTGTAAGAATAAAGATCCAGGGATGTTCTGAGACTATTTCCCACCATAAATAGTGTCAAAAACATGCATTTTGCGACAAAAATAGTGGTTGTATTAGAACCAGGCCCAGTCGGTTCTGGTTTGTGTATACACCCGTAACGTGTGTCCAATAGGAATGGCGTTGTATTTTTGACTATTCTGTATAAAAATTATCATCTGGGGATGTTCAGAAGTTCTTCTATGCCCGAATAAATGACCTCCATTTGGGCACTTTATTTTGCATGGTGGTTGTAGTAGAACCAAGCCCAGTCGGTTCTGGTTGGTGCTTTTACCCAGAGTTAGTGTTGATTGTGTAGGTGGATGTATTTTCACTATTCTGTCTAAAAATAAAGATCCAGGATGGTTCTAGGGGTATTACCCAGTGTTGGGGCTACCAGCCAACACTTAAATAAACTCGAACACAGGAACACACACTGATGCGGATGGAATGAAAGTTAAAGGCCGCGTCTGCAGAAGCGGGGGAGTGGACAAATCAGAGGCCCGATAGTGTGACTACTCTCCAAGCTCCTCAAGGCTGTTTCCCGCTGAAAAGTTGCTTCAACTGTGGTTTTATTAGAGATAAGACAAGTCATAAAAATGGGAGGCGTCAATACAAATGAAGGAGGTGGAGTACAAAAGGTGTAGTGCACATTTTAACCAATAGGTGTAAATTAATATTCTATTCTAGTCACCTTTAATATATCATAGTGAAATGGGTGCAAGATTATATATATATGCATGCAAATATATTTCACATATCCCCCCTGAAGTTACTTTGAGAGAATATTCACTTTCATTAATCTATATCCCTCCTTTGCAGGTTTTAGAATACAAATATAATTAATAGTCACTCAACAGGGTATGGAAAATAACTAAATCACTTGTCAAGGCAGAGGCGAAAAACTCAAGTTTACTCAGGAGTACTGTTAGGTTCATTAATAATTACCCTTTGTAATTATTAATGACTGCAGGCAGACATCTTATTGAATTATTGACATTTATTTAAATAGTTTGGATCACAGATAAGTAACCTTAAGGGAGGTGATCTTCCAAAGTATCCCTCCCGAACAGTATTTTGCGTACAGCTTTAAGGCATTAAAACAAAAACAATCACGCCTTCATTTGAACTAACAATCATATAACAATTACATAAAGAAGCCCGAAGTGCGTCACGAGTGTTATGGACGTGGCAGAAACAATATCTTTGTTATGGGCTCCGTTGCTGGAAATGGCAGATATCGAGTCCTTGCCCGATCAACAACCCTCACAGTCCGATACTGGGTATTTGGATGTAGCGTCAACAATCCTTGGAGAAGTCCATGTGAGAGTGGACTAGGTGGCAGTTTATGACCTTAACACTTTGAGAATAATAAGAGAATGATTTAAAAAAGAAATGACTTAATACAACTATATTTATAATAGTAATACAGAATAAACCCAACATTCCCCCGTTTTTATATGTATGTTATTAATCATTTCTTAGTAATCACGAAATGGTAATGTCGGGTGACTGTGATTTTTCCCGCCTACTCCTTACTCCCATGGCTGGTCTGAAAGAGAAAGAACATAATCATATTCGTCCAATTGGTCCTCGGATTTACCGTACTCCTGGACCTCACTGCTTTCCCCAAACCGTCCCATAAGATACAACTCATGTACTTTAGAATTTGTAGGGGCAATTGCAGTAGTTATAAGTCGGCTTAGCAAGGAGTGCAAACAGGGGATAATACATCACCCACACAATGTTAGGATAGCGGTAATTGTGCCTATAGTCACCACGGAGGGTGTAGCCAAATCTTTAGATTTTCCAAAGGTCTTATCCCACCAATCTGACAATGCGGACGTATCTACTCCAGAATGCTCTTGCATATTGCGGTTCATTGTTTGCAGGCCAGTAATGGCCCTGGTGAGAGATCCACTGGGTGACGTGTTGTTCGGTATGAAGGTGCAACATTGTTTTCCAAACATTGCACACACGCCCCCTGTTTCAAGGATCATATCCACCGCTATGTGATCCTGGAACGCCATCAGACTGGTAGCTGCCAGTTGTTCCTTCATGGCCACAAATCCCTGTTTAATATAATTTCCAAGTTTTGGACATTGTAATGTAAGTAATTTATTCTATCCACATTTTTGTTTTGGGTGATTAGAAGGAAGATAGACTCCCAACCTGCTGCGATCTGATTAGCCAGCTTATACTCATCTGGTACGCCCCGGGGGATGCCAATCGCATCAATGTATGTTGGATCTCCTTCCCTCCATGCCTCTCGGCGATGTCGGGAGGGTCGACCCTTCAGCACCTCCGAATTATGAGCCGCCAATTGTATCTCCTCCACTGTGGATGGAAAAACAGACACCGGTAAGAGCAGTGAGACCAAAGTACCTAGTCCTGCCGCGTTTCGGCAGGAGTCGTATAATTTATCTACCACCCCGCCACCATAGGCCAGAACGTGGTATCAGGGGTGTAGTTTGTTTTAGAACGCCGGTACACCACGTCTCATTTATCGCCCCCAGCTTCAGACCATGCCCTGTAAGGTTTAAGCAGGTAAAATGATTAAACAGTGGAAAAATTGACTTCCTATTTACTTGCGTAATAGGATAAACACTATTTCAATTTTTTTTTTTGTACAAGTAGGACACGTTTTTTCATTTGTAAAAACACTTTTCCCCAAAAGAATGGTGATTGAGGGAGTTGTAAGATCCCATCATATTTCCCTTGTCTGGTAGTTTATTCTAATCCTTTGTAAGATGGTTTAGTCTCAATTGAAACCATATGGAGACGTCAAACCCAATATAAAAGAGTTCCCTATAGTTTTATGGTATTGCTTGCTGAGCAATAATCTTTTCAATTAATATTGGTGTTTCCTGTATTTTATTAAGTCAGAAAGTTTATCTTACCCGTCCCCTCAATGTTTCAATTGAGACCACCCTTTTACCAAAGTAGCTCTACATAGTGCTTGCCTTCTTTACACTCCATTAACAGCGCCCAATTATCCCCCGTTTGGGAAATCCCTGTTTCAGAAATACATTTCACAGGTTAATATGTCAGTCCAAGCTTTCCAATCTTGACCAATTTCTCCAACAAGGCTTTTCCCAATCTTCAATTCTTTGCTGTTAATGTACCACACATATTTCCCACCATAGATTGACCCCTTGTATGGCAACTGGGACGTCGCCGAGTCCAAATATATATTTTCAATCTGGAAATTTGATTTAGTAGGTAATGTTAATTAAATGTAAATGTGTATGTTTCTCGGTTTACCCTCCCGTAAGAAGGTGTATCCTCAATTGAAACGCCTCCGCCTTTTTCTCCAACTGGAGAAAACAACCCTACTGTGAAAAGGAATAGAATCACAATCATCATTAATCTCATTGCCCCAAAAGCAATAATTGTTTTCAACATGACTTTTTGTCTGTGTTTAGGGATTTTTCCTCTTGAAACGTTTCAATTTAGACAACCTTCTTACTGTGGGAAAGGTGCATCCGCGTCCCCTTTCAGTAACAAGGACCCTCCCACTTTGCGTTGCTCCGATGTTTCTTCTTTTATGCTACGTATCAGCATTCAGTCTTCAAGAATCACCGTCACTTCGTCCGTTTCCTGTTGAGAAGCAAAATCTCCCTCTGATAGTCTAAATTTGGTGTGTGTGTTTTTTTTTCTGATAGATTTGCCTCATCATCCAATTGTCATTGTGTAGTGAATAATAACAATTTGTAAGGTCTACCAAACAGGACTTCATATAAGGTCCGCCAATTGTGGATGGTAGACAACTATTATATTAACAAAATGGGAGCCATTATCACTATAAATAGTTTCTGGAATTCCATATCGTGGAATGATATCTAAATGATCTAATAAAAATAAAATAAAATCTATATGTATTTTTTTTTAGATGGATATGTGGGTATGCATATAGATTTAAACCATAAGCCTTGTAGTATCGTTGTAGCAAGGCCACCTCCCCCTTGTCGAGACATAGGACTTCCCTTGACTCAAGCCCAAATTATTTTCTTTATTGATAGAATATGTCTCGGTGGCCTGCCAATCAAAAAACACAAAAAGACAAACTATCATTCACGCTCACACTCATAAACAGAAGAATTTAGTGTGTTCAACCAGTCCAGCATCCATAATTTCATTTTTGTGGGAGTAAACTGGAGTACCCGGAGAAAATCCACAAATTCTCGAGGACACCATGAATACCCCACATTCCGGAAGGTCTGGATCCACCCCGCATTCATTAGTAGATCCTTTAATATACACACCCCCACTCTAGCATTTTAACCGTTTGTAAAAAAATACCTTCAAGTTTCACACAAAGTTATATCCTTTTTAATGCTATCAGTTTAGCTGTTTGTTCCCCGAATTGAGGTGGCAATAGTTTCACATCTAAGGTTTTTATTTTCACAGCCGCCATGACCTGATGGCCCCCTATCAGGTTTTTGGAAAATCCCAATTTCCTCTAATAGCATGCCAATCACCTTTTAATGCGGCCATCCAATTTTGTTTCCACTTGTTTCAGGTGATAAGATAATCTCCCCCATTTGTAAAACAAATTCATCCACGCCTATTTTATACAACATGACGCCTATGGCCTTATTACGTCGCCTTGACTCCAAATTCTATGAACCAAGATAACACGGCGAATTTGTAAGCGAATTTCGCCCTTCCCATTTTGTTCATAGACAACCCATCTACCTAAAGCGTCACTTGTTTCAAAACATGAAAGGCCCCACTAGAATTTGTGCATCCAGCGCCAAATAGAGCCTATTTACACATTTGTCTCAAATTTGTTTTAGATATGGGGTCCCCAATTTCCCAAAATTTCCCAGAATTCATGTACCACCACATCCTGTCAAAAACCCAAAACGACTAACATAACCTGTTTCTAAGCCAGATTCTGGAATTCGGAGAATTTCTCCTTTCCCTCCCTTATCTAAGCTTGTTATTGCCACTCGTTATCACTGTAACATTCAGGCGTATTAACCCCATCGTTGCAATGGTATGAATTTCAAGCTAAAGTTCTCACCAATTTGCATTGTCACCAATATACCATAATATAGTAAATTTTGTCATCCTGGCCTTTTCTTTAACCAGCCAACCTCCTGGATTAAAGTATTTTGAACAATCAAAATATTCAGAAATAGTATTAATATTATTTTATCCTCCAAAAGCTAGTTTCCTTTAACTAAGAGTCCTTTGAAATCCACAATTGCTCAAAAATGACTATTTTGGTCTATTCCCAAATCCAAAGCTTTTTACCAAATCAACCTTTTACTAATCAGATTTTCTATCCTCTTAATATACATTTCATTTTAAAACCCAAAAAATGAATGCGAAAGCATTAGCATAACCTTGCATTTCTTGCAGACCATGTATTGTTCTTATTCTGAAAAGTCCAAACAGAAAACGCCATAAGCCGCTAACTATGACCTCCACTCTTGCTGCAAAAGCAGCATTGTTATCTTATGTTTACAAACCAGCGAGTCAACACTTGAAACGTCGCCTCTTTTTCCCTGTGCCCAAATACAACGCTTTTTAGAGGAGACAACCATTATACAGTCAAATTAACCCCTCTTCCGATTTTCAATTACATCACAATATTCTTCCAAGACCCCATATATCCAGAATATGTATGCTGCAAGCACAATGGCAAAAACCCATTTTCTGCCCTCAAGTTTGCTTCAGCACCCCCAAAGCCAATTATTGTTATTATAATGTCTTCACGGAAGGGATCACAAAATTTTAGTCGTTTACACGGTCCGAACGCTCCCGAAAGCCCAACACAGTTAAATCGTCTGCCCCGCGGCCCACATGTTTCACTCCCATCTAATCAGCAGCCGCTGCACCAGAGCGCTTCTCCCGCAGTTGACACATTATTTGGCAAGTCTACAGCGTAATAAAAACACAGGTGACATTCCCTGCTAAACATTTACATGATCATTTTGTATATATTCTTTTGTCTTTTTAAACACCATCTTCCCGCTAGCGGACGGGATCAAAAACCAAGCCAATAAGCCATCACATTGCTGTAAATTGACAGTACATATAGGTTATGTTAACAAAGCACCACCAGCACTTGGAAATAACCATTCTAATTGTTGTTATACAAGCCCCAGCATCACAAAAAAACCCAATTTAATTGTAATCACAAAACGTCATACCCGGATTAACCAAATCAAATACCAGTGTCTCCATTAATTTTCTAGCTCCCTATTTTTTTTTTTGTTAAATTTCCTCCGCGCCCGTCACCTATCTCGGTAAATATTTTCCCCGTCAGCCGAGGAGGCCCCGCTATTTTTCCTTACCAAACAGTACTTTCCCGCCGCCACTGTCTTAAATATATCCCCGTTATCCGAGGGAGCCCCCACTATTTTCCCAAAATAGTATTTTTAACTTCTCCCCGGCCTTATTTCGCCATTAGTGTCTGTGGAACAAGCTGTTACACTTTTATCCACTCACATATTATTTATATATGTATATTACCTCTATGCATTAGTGCAGTGATTTTCAACCACTGTGCCGCGGCACACTAGTGTGCCGTGAGAGATCGTCAGGTGTGCCGTGAGAAATTATCCAATATCCTTTTTTTTAAATTAACATTTATTAATAGTTTTCTGCAAATATGATGTCATTGTCCAGTGTCCGTGCTGTAAAGGCTGGCAGCGTAATGTAATATTTGTCCGTGTGGCAACACGTAGTTGATTGCCTCGTTCCGCCAAGAAAATTAGTGATGCACCTAAGAGGCCGTGGTGACAGTCATGGAGAAGTTTTTAAAAAGGACAACTGCAAACTCCGAACTGGGCCCTGGACAAGATTCTGACCCGGATAAAGGCCCTAGTATGAGTGGTGGAGAAAAGAAAGCAAAGACGGTGAGCTCAAGGCAATATAGTGAAAGCTATCTTTCGTTTGGATTTACTTTCACCGGGGATGAGACGACACCTATTCCGTTATGCCTGGTGTGTGGCGAGAAGCTATCCAACAGCGCCATGGTGCCAAGCAAGCTTAAACGCCATCTCCAAACGAAACACCCGTCGCTTCAAAACAAGCCGATAGACTATTTTGTTCGCCTGCATGTAAACACAGAGAAACAGGCAACGTTTATGAGAAAAACCACAAAGGTAAATGAGAAAGCGCTCAAAGCTAGTTGCCTAGTCGCCGAACTTGTTGCTAAATCAAAAAAGCCGCACACTGTGGCAGAGACATTAATACTACCTGCCTGTAAAGCCATTGTCAACGAGATGCTCGGCCCTGATGCGGCTAAAGACATAGATAAAGTCCCGCTCTCTGATAACACAATTGCCAGGCGTATTGATGACATGTCTACAGACATCGAAAGCCATGTTTTGGAATAGATACGCATCAGTAGGAAATTTGCGTTGCAAGTTGACGAGTCTACGGATATTAGTGGACATTCTCAGCTCTTGGCCAATGTGCGTTTTGTGGATGGTGATGCCATTAGAGAAAACTTCCTATTTTGCAAGACACTGCCAGAAAAAACAACTGGAGAGGAAATTTTTCGGGTCACATCGGAATATCTTGACCAGGGAGGACTTACGTGGGAAAACTGCACAAGTGTGTGCACTGTTGGAGCTGCAGCCATGGTCGGGCGCACCAAAGGCTTCGTGAGTAGAGTGAAGGAAAAAAACCCAGATCTGATTATTACGCACTGTTTTTTGCACCGTGAGGCCCTCGTTGCGAAGACTTTACCAGTAGAACTGGTTCCTGTGTTGGACGATGTGGTGCGCATAGTGAACTTTGTGAAGACACGACCTCTGAAAAGCCGTATATTCGCATCTCTGTGTGAGGAAATGGGAGCGGAGCATAAAGCCTTATTGCTCCATACGGAGGTCCGATGGTTGTCGCGCGGTAAGGTGCTGACCCGTGTGTATGAGCTGCGAGAGGAACTTAAAATGTTTCTGACAAATGAGAGGTCTGATTACTCAAATCTGTTTTCAAGTGATGAGTGGTGCGCAAAGTTGGCATACCTGGCTGATATATTTCATCATCTTAATGAACTGAACACAAGGATGCAGGGCCGAAATGAAAACCTGCTTACAAGCACAGATAAAATAAATGGATTCCGTTTAAAGGTGCACCTCTGGCAACATGTGCAACGTGCCAACCTGGAGATGTTCCCACTCACAGACAAACAGCAAAGCAACACTGCTGCACTGTCTGAGGTAATAGGTAAACATTTGAAAAGTCTTGAGGAGAAGTTGTCATTTTATTTCTCTTCAGCCTCCACTGAATGCTTTGACTGGGTTAGGGACCCATACAGCTCGGCATCAGTTGTTGGAAAGGACATGACTTTACAAGAGCAGGAGGAACTAACTGAACTGAAACAGGATCGTGGTTTAAAACTAAGATTTGCTGATCTTCCTTTGGACAGTTTTTGGTTGACTGCTGCCAAGGAGTTCCCCATTCTGGCCAACAAAGCTGTTCTGACATTGCTCCCATTTTCCACAACATATCTGTGTGAGCTGAGCTTTTCAAGCCTAACTGCTATAAAAACTAAAAACAGACAGAGACTGAGAGCTGTTGAAGAAGAGCTTCGTGTGTGTCTTTCTTCTATTCCTGCCAGGATATCGGCTTTGTGTTCATCTAAACAGGCCCAGGTTTCACACTGACTGAGTATAAATAAATTGAGAAATTATATTGTAATTAAATATACTATACAGAGTGTCATTTTGTAAAATTTTTGGTTAGTGGTGTGCCACAAATTTTTCCAATGTAAAAAAATGTGCCGTGGCTCAAAAAAGGTTGAAAAACACTGCATTAGTGCATATATTATCCTGCATTTTATGCATTTTTAAGCTGGCCAGCAAACCCATATTTATTTATCCATAAATATAGCTGTATAATATTTTTAAAGCGCTTTGTCTTTCCAATTTTTTCCAATCCTTACAAGTTAGACGTATTTTTTGGATCGTCATCCAAACCCGCCTTACAAAACGTGTTTCCCATATTTTACTTTTTTGTAGTGAGTTCCTGTGCCTCGCACAGTTAACTTTATTATATTTATTATTATTATTATCACCCCTTCGACTGTATTTCCTAGGCTTATCTTAATTTTACTGCAGAAACCACACAAACACCATACAACATTTACAATATATTCGTTGAGACACAGGACACTTTCCAGCCCCAACATTGTACCTCCAGTACAATATATTCGTGCCTACCCCTGAGACACAGGACACTTTCCAGCAAAGTGCCCCAAACCGTACCTGCCATTGACTAGTATAAACACAGGGTTTATGTCGCCGTCACCCAGGACGCGAAAACCAGCCCACAATGGACCTCACATTCAATGTCCCTTTAACGCATTTGGAAACACCGTCACAACATGCAGACATTAATGTGGACTTACCCGAGATCCATCAGATGTCTCCCTCCAGCAGGAAAAGTCTTCAACCGCCGAGAATCCAGGCGCCCCCGTCGAAAACTCCGGCCCACCAAGGATTTTGAAGACGCCGTGCGCACGGTCACTTACCAGATGTCGAACAGCAGCGCCTGGGTTCTCGCTCCGGTATATTGACCTCCATGGCTCAGAAGGACCAAAATGTTAGGTTCATTAATAATTACCTTCGTCCGTAATTATCAATAACTGCAGGCAGACATCTTATTCAATTAATGACATTTAATTAAATAGAAATGGATAACAACAGGTAAAACCTCCGAAGGGGAGAGTTTCAGCAAGTTCCTCTTACAAATTCCGAACGTCTCCCCGAATAGACGTTCTCGTACGACTCTTATTGCCATGAATCAAAACAATTTACAGAGTTGTTGATCATTCCATCACGTATGAGTAAAAACAACATCTGGGACTACAATAACAATCAAAGTATTTTACCAAAAACAAAAACAGGAGACTAGACCTAAACAACATTTAGATTAGAGCAATTATGCCTTCCTTGACCTAAGAATCATATAATAATTACATAAAGAAAAACCCGAAGTGCGTCACGAGTGTTATGGACGTGGCAGAAACAATATCTTTGTTATGGGCTCCGTTGCTGGAAATGGGAGATATCCAGTCCTTGCCCGATCAACAACCCTCTCAGCCCGATACTGGGTATGTGGATGTAGCAACAATCCTTGGAGAAGTCCATGTGAGAGTGGACTAGGCGGCAGTTCATGACCTTGCAACACTTTGAGAATAATAAGAGAATGATTTAACAAAGAAATGACTTAATACAACTATATTTATAATAGTAATACAGAATAAACCCAACAATTACCTCTATGCATTAGTGCATATATTATCCTGCATTTATGCATTTTAAAGCTGGCCAGCAAACCCATATTTATTTATCCATAAATATAGCTGTGTAATATTTTTAAAGCGCTTTGTCTTTCCAATTTTTTCCAATCCTTACAAGTTAGACGTATTTTTTGGATCGTCATCCAAACCCGCCTTACAACACGTGTTTCCCATATTTTACTTTTTTGTAGTGAGTTCGTGTGCCTCACACAGTTAACTTTTTAAATATTTTTTATTATTATTACCCCTTCGACTGTATTTCCTAGGCTTATCTTAATTTTACTGCAGAAACCACACAAACACCATAAAACATTTACAATATATTCGTGCCTACCCTTGAGACACAGGACACTTTCCAGCAAAGTGCCCCAAACCTGTACCTGCCATTGACTAGTATAAACACAGGGTTTTTGTCGCCGTCACCCAGGACGCGAAACCAGCCCAGAAAAGACCTCACATTCAATGTCCCTTTAACGCATTTGGAAACACCGTCACAACATGCAGACATTAATGTGGACTTACCCGAGATCCGGTCAGATGTCTCCCTCCAGCAGGAAAAGTCTTCAACCGCCGAGAATCCAGGCGCCCCCGTCGAAAACTCCGGCCCACCAAGGGTTTTGAAGACGCCGTGCGCACGGTTACTTACCAGATGTCGAACAGCAGCGCCTGGGTTCTCGCTCCGGTATATTGACCTCCATGGCTCAGAAGGACCAAAATGTTAGGTTCATTAATAATTACCCTTTGTAATTATCAATAACTGCAGGCAGACATCTTATTCAATTATTGACATTTAATTAAATAGATTGGATCACAGATAAGTAACCTTAAGGGAGGCAATCTTCCAAAGTATCCCTCCCGAACAGTATTTTGCGTACAGCTTTAAGGCATTAAAACAAAAACAATCACGCCTTCATTTGAACTAACAATCACATAACAATTACATAAAGAAGCCCGAAGTGCATCACGAGAGTTATGGACGTGGCAGAAACAATATCTTTGTTATGGGCTCCGTTGCTGGAAATGGCAGATATCGAGTCCTTGCCCGATCAACAACCCTCACAGTCCGATACTGGGTATTTGGATGTAGCGTCAACAATCCTTGGAGAAGTCCATGTGAGAGTGGACTAGGTGGCAGTTTATGACCTCAACACTTTGAGAATAATAAGAGAATGATTTAACAAAGAAATGACTTAATACAACTATATTTATAATCGTAATACAGAATAAACCCTACAGGTACTTGAGGAAAATTCCTCTGCGTCCCCCTTAATGAGCGAACACAATTTTTTAAGTCAAGACAAGTACATTTACCCAGACGACTCGACATCCGGGGATTCATCACACTTTGGAAGAGTGCTAGAATCTCTGGCAAGGTTTGTCATGCTGTGAAACTGTATGTCACTGTAAGCTACCAGCGTGTGCTGGATATTTTTTTGAATCATAACTTTCATACAAGGGATTACACACATTGAAAAGATGCAGAATAGAATTAAAACCGCAAAAAAGGGAGTTGCAAATTTAATCAGAATAGAGAACCATGATCCGGTTGTCAACCACGACCACAGTGACACAGTGATGCACCTATGGCTGAGTGATCTTGGGCCATGGTGTTGGCTAAGGCTTTCATTTCAGCTATGGCACGAGTTATGTTACCTTCGTCACCGGTTTCATCTGGGATGAAGGTGCAACAGTGTTCTCCAACTATGGCACACACACCTCCATCCTTGGCTGTTATCAAATCTAGGACCATGCGGTCTTGCAACTCCATTTCTCTAAGGGCTTTTAATTCCTCTGCTATACCTTGTAGGGCTTTGATAGTTTGGTTAATGAACAATCCCATCCGATAATTCAATGTTTCTACACGGAGCATAACTTTACCCACTCCAATCTGTGGAAGTAGTGACAATATGACTTTCTCGGAGGTGGACCATAATTTGTGATCATCAGGGACATTACTACCCCAAATTGAATCATGTGGTTTAAATTGTACAGGTATAAATCTCTTATATCTTACTGGTATTTTCACTCCCCTTAAAAGGAATGCATCTTGAACCATCTGCACCATTGCACAGCGACCATTCCATGCTGTGGGCAAACCCAAATACACTGTATGCCCACACATCCAATACCCATCATCTTGGGGATCAGTGCCCATTACATCAGGGAGAGTGTAATAGTCCCTTCAGGTGGCACCCATGGGTACTCCTGTGGCAATGAACCTGGCTTTGTTAGTGGTGTCTCGTCTGCACGGGGTAAGTATATCCCTACAGAATTTCATGGGGACTTCTCCTACTGGTCTGGACTTACCCCAGAATGTCATATTACTAGCGAAAGACACAGCCTTAAAATCACTTGGGTATGGGACGTTGCTTAACATAACTAGATCTGTCCAATCATAGTTCAAAAGCCTTGTGAATTTTCTACATGTTAAAGGTGGTACAGTGGCATCAACCTCGGGAACTACAGATCTAAATGCACCTTCTAGATACCGTGATCTCAGTATGTCGGGATACCATACACACACACAACAACTTTCTTTCACACCAGTTATTTTTTTCTGAAATACCATGAAATTATACCACATATTTTCTTCAAAATGATTCTTTGGATTGTTCTTTTCATACCACTTCACTTTCCTCTGTGACAGTAGCACGGCATCGTCTCGTTTTTCAACTCGAATGTCTGGGGGCGGGGCACTCAGCCACACCCATGCTGCCACTGATAGTACAGTCACAGTGATGAGGGTGGCAGCGGCTTTCATTTTGGCTTCTGTGTGAGGGTGTAAAAACTGTGAGAGGTCAAGGTTAGGTTAGGGGGGGTGTTTGGGGCAGGTGAGCAGACGTCAGATGATTCCTTCGCGGACAAGGGTTTTGGTACCGTCCGATTTGCAATCTACTCAGGGTTGCCGATGTCTCGAACTATTTTGACTTGGGATTGGTGAATCCACGTCGACCTCTCGGCAATCTTTACTGCGGTGGGGGTGGTGAGTTGAACCACGAATGGGCCTTCCCAACGTGGCGAGGACCAGGATTTCCTTTTTATGACTCGAATCAGGATCTGGTCACCAGGCTTCACCACCTCCTGTAGGGGAGACAAAGGGGATAACGGCAGCTTACATGTATTTTGGACAAGTTTTTCTCCAAACATTTTTACCATCCACTCTGTGAGTGGATTTGCCTCGCCCTTAGTCTCTTGCCATGGTTCACCTTCTCATGGGGGAAGTTGGAATGGTCTTCCATGAACTATCTCAAAAGGGGTTAATCCTGAGCTAGTTGGTACAATTCTCATATATGTTTTGACTAGTGGTAAGCATTCTGGCCATGTTTTTTTTGTTTTTTCCATGTTTTTTTTAAGCCTTAGTTCTATTGTACCATTCGTTCTTTCTACCAGTCCCGCGCTTTGCGGATGGTACAAGCAGTGATTTTTTAGACTTATTCCTAGGTGGTTTGCCATGTATTGTATTATGCTGTTTACAAAATGAGTTCCATTGTCACTCCAGATGATTCTGGGGATCCCATGTTCTGGGATTATGTGTTTACAGGTGGCTTAGGCCACCGTCAATGCGTCTGGTGTTTTTGAGGGGACTATTTCAGTCCATTTCGAGAATGAGTCAATCAAGACTAAACAGTATTTATACTGGTTGCTTCTGGATAATTCAATGAAATTCATGTGTATAATTTCAAATGGGTAGGTACCTTTTGGGCATTGGCCTCGTTTGGGTCTGAGGTTACCTTGCACATTATGTTTGCAGCAAATTAAACAGTCTCTACAAAAAAATTTAAAATAGGTATTTAGACCTGTTGTCACATGGAAAACAGGCTGTACCATGTCTATCATCCCCCTTGTTGAGACATGAGACTTTCTATGGCTCAATTTTGCTACCATTTGGAATAAATTTTTTGGCAAGCAGGGTAGGCCTTTTATTGTATATAGGCCGTCCGCAGACTGTTCTGCGCCTTTGAGTATCCATGCATCTTTTTCATTCTGTGGTGCAATGTTTTGCATTTCAATTAATACTGTTTTTGGGATTGACTCATGTTGTTGTTGTGTATACTGAGCACTCAGTGTTTGTGCTGCTCCTTTAGCTGCTGTATCTGCTCTAGTATTTCCTCTACTAATTCTGTCGCTGCTGTTAGTATGTGCCTTACATTTGCATACAGCTATGTGGCTGGGAAGTAGTACTGCATTAAGTAATTGTTTCAGCAGTTCGGCATGCTCTACTGATTTGCCTGTGGATGTTTTCATCCCTCTTCTATTCCATTGTGCAGCAAATACATGTAGAGTGGAGTGTGCATATTGGCTGTCTGTATAAATCGTGACCTTCCTACCTTTAAACAATGTGCACGCCTTTGTCAATGCTATAATTTCTGCAGCTTGCGCTGAGAGATTAGATGGCAATTTTTCTGCACATAAGACTTTGTTGTCTGTGACGACTGCAAATCCTACTTGATTTTTTCCTTGTTCTGATTTGGATGCGGATCCATCTACGTATACATAAGTGCTGTCTGGAATAGGAGTGTCTTTTAGATCTGGTCTTGGTTTACAGCTTTCACTGGTTCTTTCATCACATTGGTGTGGATCTCCGTCTTCTTCAGTTGGTATTAACGTTGCTGGGTTCAAGGTATTGCATCGCTTAATCGTGAGATGGGGTTGCGATAACAATGTGGCTGTTACGGCCAGGTGTCTTGCTGGTGACAGGAACGACATTTTGGTTTGTGTTATCAGTAGATCCACTTCATGGGGGACTTGGAGTGTGAGTGGATGGAACAGTACAAGTTCAGCTGTCATCTGGACCGCTAATGCTGCTGCGCACACTGCTCGTACACAAGGGGGTAGGGCAGCTGCAACCGGGTCCAGTCGTTTTGGGTAGAACGCTACTGGTTTAATCTTTGTTCCATGTGGTTGTAGTAACACTGATGTCATGAACGCTCCTTTGCAAGTCACTGTTTGGGTGAATGGTTTTTCATAGTCAGGAAATGCTAGGACTCCTGATTCCAAGATGTGTTGCTTCACTTCCATGAATGTTCGGTTTCCTTCTTCAGTCCATGTCACTGGGTCTCTCATTGTTATCTCAGTGGCATAGATCATGTCTAGAAGTGGCTGAGTTAGTTCTGCATAATTTGGAATCCAACTCCTGCAGTAGTTAGTTAGGCCTAAGAAGGCCATCATTTGTTTTTTCGTCTGTGGTTTCGGACATTGCTGGATGGCTTCTCGTCTTCCATCCGTTAGTTCTCTTTCTTTCTGTGAGACTCGGTGTCCCAAGAAGATGACTGACTCCTGACAGTACTGCAGTTTCTTCAGCGACGCCTTGTTCCCAGTTTGCTCTAGATGTTTGAATAATCTGGTTGCTTCCTCTTTGTTTTCCTCTTCGGTGGGGCTGGCTATCAGTATATCGTCTACATATACTAGGATCTGTGTGGTGTCTATGTGTTCATGCTGATTTATACATGCTGCAATCTCTTGTGAGAATATTGTGGGGCTGTCGCAGAATCCCTGTGGCATCCTTGTGTATGTGTATTTGGTTCCTTCGAATGTGAAACCAAACCAGTCTTGTGCTGTTTTGTGTAATGGTATAGAGAAAAATGCATTGCTTAGGTCAATTACTGTAAAGAATTTCTGATTTGGCTTTAACTCGTTCAACAGTATGTGTGGGTCGGGTACGCAGGGTGCTCTGGACTTCACTGCTTCATTGACCCGTCTTAGGTCTTGGACCAATCTCCACGTTCCCGTCTCCATTTTCTTCACGGGAAAGATAGGTGTGTTACATTCGCTTGATGGACTTTCAATTAGAATGCCTGCTTCGAGCATTTCTTTAATTACTGGTCTGATGCCATTTATAGCATCTGGTTTAAGGGGGTATTGTTTAGCCCGTGGGCGAAATGATGTCTTGGGCTCAATTCTTACTTCTCTTGCTGTGGTCATTTTTCCTACATCTGCTTTTGATTTGGACCACAGTGAACTCGGTACTGTAGGGAAATCTTCAGCTTGTAGTAGTATGTAGTCTTGTCATGCAGTTAAATGCGTCTTCGGACTTGCTTGGGTCATCCACTTCAGCTTCTGTCTTGTCACTGTTCCATATGGGGTGTTTGTTAGTACGCTGAGTGTGTGAGTCTGATGTGACCACGACTCCTCGTTTCTGGTCTCCAAAAATTGCACCATGCGTCCTAGGTCTTTCCAGGACCTGTGGTGTTTTCTCTTTATGGACACATGAGGTGTTATCTCAAACTGTAGTAGATTTTTCGCTTGTGGCGGCAAGTCCACCGAAGTGGCTGCATCTCCCTCTGCTGTGGAGTACAGGTACTCCAGTCGGACTTGTTGGGGTCCCAGTCGCTCGAACTGTTTAACAAATTCTGGTCTGGCTTTTCCAAATTTCATGGTGATGGCCAGTGGGTTTGTGTTTGGCCATTAATATTTTCGACTTTGGATTTTAACTGTCGGATTACGGATGAGGGCCCTTGTGTTGCTAAATCTAGGGAGTAGAACGTATGAGGTTCCTCTTGATCTTCAACTATTTGGATTTCCGCTTCCTCCCATCTGTGTACTGGTTTCACACCATCGTCTGTGGGGATAAGGCTGATTCCCAGTTTATGGAGTAGATCTCTTCCCATGAGGTTCACAGGACAGTTTTTACTCAGGACAAATTTTGCTTCATGATTTTGTCCATTTTCATCAGTTATTTTTGTTTTCTTCGACTTCTTCAATAGCTCCATGTGTCCTCCTGCTCCTGTCACAGTGATCCACTCCTTTCCTGGTATCAATCCTGGCACTTTGTCTTTGATGACTGATTTATCTGCTCCAGTGTCGCATAAGAATCTTACTGGTGTTTGACTTTGTCCCACCAGTAAGGTGTAGTATGGTTTGCTATCTCTCTCCCAGAGGGTGGACATGATTTCGGTTAAGTCTAACACTTCTACTGGCGAGCAGGGGGTTTCTTCGTCCTCCCAAACGCTTTCTTCAGTTTCCTCTTCTGTGTTAGAATTCCATTTCTTCTGGCGTCATTCTTGATATTGATTTTCAGGGTTGAACAGTGGGGGTCTCTGGTTCCACCTGTGTGTATTTTTGCAGTCTCGAGCAAAATGTCCTCTCTCTTGACACTTGAAACACTTGTCATCTAGGCTTCTTCTTCTTGGTCGGCCGTGTCTTCCTCGGCCACTTACTCTTCCATGTCCTCGTTGGTAGTATACTTCTGATGACTCTTCGTCCACCAATGAGGCCATGGCTTGGGTCAGAGCGTTAACTCCTGAACTTACCTGTTTTTGGCAGTGTCTCTCCTCAGCATGAATCGCCCTCTCCATGAGTTGGTTCATTGGCATGGTTCGGTATGTGACACAGTACTTCTGCATCAACCCTTTGATATGGGGCTGGAGCCCTTGCAGGAACCCTTGTCTCAGTTGGGCTTTACGCCCCTTGCTCATTTTGGTCTTCCGTTATCCCACTGTGGGCTTGAACAGTTCTTCAAATCTTACTCTGAATTTATGAATTCCTTCTCCTTGTTCCTGTCTTGTGGCTCTAATTTTGTCATAACATGGTGTTGGGCGCCACGTCTCTCGAACTCGACTCAGGACTCTTTCTACTAGCATCGTTAGGTCTGGTGAATCATGGGGGTGAATTTTTCCTTGGTTGTTTTTTTCATCGAAGTTTCCTCTCACTCTTGCCCAGTTGTGTCCCAGACTCATGGTGAACGCTTTTCTTGTCTCAGCTCCATTCAGGTGAAAACTTTGCCTTAGCTGTTCAAAATTATTGGACCATTCAGTTGGGTTTTTTATTGGGTCTCCCAGTCCCTTGCATGCTTCAGTACATTCAGACTCGGTCCATGGACGGTGGACGAGAATGGTTTGATCACGATCTCCATTCACTTGGAAGTGTGGGTTTGCAACTTCAACCATGGGATACATTTGGCTTGGTGGTGCCCATGGCTGTGGGCCAGTGTAAGGTCCTTGAAATGCTATCAAGGGAGGATAGAGTTGTCCTCCTCCCATTTTTTCTCTTTGTGCTCTTGTCTGAATTTTGATTACTCCTGCTGGTTCTGCAGCGGCACCTGTGGGCTCTGGCTCACCCCTCCTTTCTTCATCGTGTGGATTGTAAGAGGCCCTTTGTAACTTGAGATGTTGTTCTTGTGTGTGCATCTCTGGTCCCCCTCCCTCTTTGTGCCCTTGGCTCGTAAAAGGTGCCTGGCACAGCCTGTCCGAAGTGAGTGCACTGGAGGGGGCCAGTGTCTCTTCGTGGGGCCTAATATTAATCAAAGCTGCCATACTTGTTTTTTGTTCAGCTTGTTTAATTTTTTTCATAATTTTTTGTTTCTGTCTTAATTGGGCTTGACCGATCCAAACTTGAATATCTTGAAGTTCTTTACATATCTTCTCTTTTTTTCCTCTTTCAATAGCCTTCTCGACTTGTAATTTACGCTTTATGGCCTGTAATGGCTCCTCCAACAGTCTCCCATCCCACTCTTTGTCTTTATTCTTCCTCCATTCTTTCATATATGTGCAATTATCAGGAAAATGCTTCAGCATAAACTTCATGTCGGTTGAGAGTTCTTTGCTGTTTGTTAAACCCATTTTTGCAACTTTTCTTTTGTTTGAAGATTGCTTATTCAAAAATTATATTGATATATTCCGTTATTCTTATAATGTATTTATTAGTTTTTATTTAGTGTTTACTCACCTTCTCTAGGGACGTCCCGTTTAATTTACTATCTTATTTTCCCGCCTAGATAGTCATTTATACTTTTATTTTGCGCGGCAAACAACGTGATTTACGAGCGTGTCTCAAGTGCTCTGGTTTAAATTTCTCCTTAGGGAGATTACTTGCAAGTTTTATATTTATTATTCTATATATATATATATATATATATATATATATATATATATATATATATATATATATATATATATATATATATATATATATATATATATATATATATATATATATATATATATATATATATATATATATATATATATATATATATATATATATATATATATATATATATATATATATATATATATATATATATATATATATATATATATATATATATATATATATATATATATATATATATATATATATATATATATATATATATATATATATATATATATATATATATATATATATATATATATATATATATATATATATATATGTATGTATGTATATATATATATATATATATATATATATATATATATATATATATATATATATATTCTTTATTTTGAGCTTTCATTCTCTTGGCACAGTATAATAATATTTTTTCTATATCTTTAACGCAATCCTCGGAGTCCCTGGCGGAGAGTTGCGACCTCCTCCTCTTTGTCTGGTGATTCACGCATTAGAACTCAAACCAGAAATCTCGAGATCCTTACTTGATATCCCGTTTAATTTACCTAACTTCTCAAATCCCGAGAACGTTTCCCCTAACTTACGGGGAGCGGTAAAGAAACATTTTTCTCCGACACATGGCATCTTTCTTCTCTAGAAAGACGGGGTCTCAATACTGGATTGGATTCTACAAATTAATTTTAAAAGTGCCTTACCGCTCAGATGTGCTCTGTGTCCGGTGGGATGGATTCGCTTCCTTTTTCTGGACAGCGGAGAATCGATCACCATTCTCCTCAATGGGGAGACAGCTGACGTCAGATTTTTGGATTAATTATTCGCGATCCAAAATCAGGATGCGAAACCTTCCGGGTTTCGGGCACCAGAATGTTGGAGCTACCAGCCAACACTTAAATAAACTCGAACACAGGAACACACACTGATGCGGATGGAATGAAAGTTAAAGGCCGCGTCTGCAGAGGTGGGGGAGTGGACAAATCATTTTTGTGTTGATTGAGTGGGTGGATGTAGTTTCACTATTTTCTATAAAAATAATGTTTCCCACCATAAACATTGTCCAAAACAGGCATTTTGCGATTAAAATAGTGGTCGTATTAGAACCAGGCCCAGTCGGTTCTGGTTGGTGCTTCTACCCATAATTAGTTTTGAATGTGTAGATGGATGTATTTTCACTATTCTGTGTAAAAATAATGATCCAGAATGGTTCTGGAGCTATTTTCCCACCATAAACAGTGTCCAAAACAGGCATTCTGCGATTAAAATAGTGGTTGTATTAGAACCAGGCCCAGTCTGTTCTGGTTGGTGAATTTACCCGAAAAATTGTATCCATTGACGATGGGGATGCATTTTTGATTATTATGTATAAAAGTAATCATCTAGGGATCTTCAGAAGTTCTGTTATTCCCGAATCAATGACCTCCATTTGGGCACATTATTGACGGAGCTCACGACCATGATCCAGTGTGTGGCTCGGATGTGTCCCTCAAACACAAATACTGGTCAGTCTCATCCAAAATCCTAATGGCGCATCAGTCAGGCTGGGTAGTCGCCATGGCCCAGGTGATTTTCCAGCTGCCCTGCTCTTGACGGAGTGGCCACCCAGCGGGGCTGTGTGTGTGCCATGGTGGGAGACTCGTGCTGCCCCTTCATCCCTGCCGGCATGTCCTGCTCGGTCCATGATGCCCTGCGGGCTATAAGGAACATGCAGAGAGCTGTGACCGGAGATTCGGTTCCACAACGAGGATGGCTTGACTGGTTCTTCTCTGGCTCATGGAAACAGCCACTTCAATATTTCGATATTTTCACAGACACAAAAGGAGGGAATTGTGGGATGGACTGGCTAAGTGGCTTAATAATTGTTTATTCTTGTCGCACCATGTGGTCATACTGGTTTTACCTTTGTTTGTTAAGATCGTAGAATGCAAGATAGACTAGCCAAACTGGTTTTACAATTGATTTAAAAGATCATGGAATGTAAGAAAGACTAACTAGTTGGCCTTGCAATTGTTTGTTCGCCTCGCGAAATATAAGAAAGGCTGGCTAACAGGGTTTGAAATTGTTTCCTTGTATTGTGCGATGAAAAAAGGTTCAACAGTAACTGTCACTCTCCAGGTCATCCAAAATGCCACGGCGGCCGTCTGTCGCGGCGCTTCCATTCTCACCTCTAATCACGTGCGGGCGGGCACTTGCCCGCTAGGCGCCGCTCTGATGGTCTGGCAGAATTGAATTGAGCGCAACACGCTAACGGGTAGCAGAAGGTTGATAGGACAACAGGACTAAAGACTTTGATTCCATCCTCATCTTCCATGACAATGGCTTGGGAGTAGAATCTTCTCTGTGGGATGCCGGCTACACCTATAACTTGGAGGGACAGGGTGCTGGGCTTGACTCCTGGTACCTTGTCGGACAGGACGGTCCGATCGGCCCTTGAATCCACCAGGAACCAAACTGGTGTGCGGTGAGGTCCTACCAAGAGTTGTACTCGGGGTTGTTTGTCCAAAGATCGGGAGTCCGCGGCATAAACTGCTAGGTCCATAGCTGGGAAGGGGAGGGGTTCCTTGTTACCTAGGTTAATTTCTTCTTCGCCCTCGTTTTCCTCGTCCTCCCATCCCCTCGTAGATGGTTCGAGGGAGTCCTTTTTGACGGACTTCTGGCGTCATTGTGGTTCATCGTATTAGGGTTCCCTGCCCTCCCGTTGTCTCTGTGGTCCTGAGTAATAGAATCCAAACTGTTTCTTTAGGTGAGACTCTAGACAGTCTCGGGGCCAGTGTCCTTTCTGGTGACAGTTGTAGCATCGTCTTTCAATTCGATCACGGGTTTGCTGGTCAATGTTTCGGGTTCCTGAGGCATTTCTCGGGGATCTGTATCCTCTGCCGACAAACATGGTGGTGGCTTGAAGCACCTCGGTTATCATTTGTGCGCTGGCGGTCACCTGGGCGCTTTCCTTCTTGGAGCGAATGTTCTCCTCTGCGTGGCTTGCCCATTGGAGTAGGTCTGCCCCAACCCAAACCATAACCCCAACCTTAACCCCTGACCTTACCTTTGACCCAAACCATAACCCGAACCGAACCGTTTTGGACACATTTTATAGTGGCAAATAGCCCCAGAACTATCCTGGATCTTTATTTTTACACAGAATAATCGGAATACATTCACCTACACTGGGAAAAAAACCCTGGTTAACAGCACCAACCAGAACCGAGTGGGCTGGGTGCTAATACAAAAAAACATGCAAAATAAAGTGCAAAATTGGAGGTCATTAATTATGGTATAACAAAGCCCCAGAACAATCCTGGATGATTATTTGTATTTAGAATATAAGAAAATAGATCCACATCATCATTGGACACAAGTTCCAGGCAAATAAACCCACCCGAACCGAAATGGACCTGTTATATTGCAACCCTTATTTTTATCGCAATTAACCATGTCTTGGACACATTTTTTTGTGAAAAATAGCACCAGAACCATCCTGGATCTTTATTTTTACACAGAATGATCGAAACACATTCAGCTACATGGTGTAAAAACTCCTGGTCAACAGCACCAACCAGAACCGAAATGGACCGATTATAATGCAAGCACCATGCAAAAATACAGTACCAGAATGGAGGTCGTTGATTATGGTATAAAAAAGCTCCAGAAAATCCCTGGATGATAATTCTTACACAAATTATTCAATAAGACATTTCTATTATCATTGGACACCATTTCTGGATCAAACTACCAACCAGAACCAACTGGTATTTGTTCAAATACAGGCAACATTTTATCGCAAATAAGCATGTTTTTGACACTATTATGGTAAGAAATAGTCCCAGAACGTCCCTGACAGTTTATTTCTTCACAAATCAGTCATTAATACATCCACCCAGAGATAAGACAAAGTCCTGAATTAAAATATTCCTCCAGAACCGAAATGGACCATTTTTAATACAGGCACTATGCCAGGGGTGGCCAACCCGCGGCTCGCGAGCCGCATGCGGGTCTTTGCCCGGTTTCATGCGGCTCTTACGTCCATATCAAAGTTTGTATTTGTGTTTTATTTTCTTTTGCGTGTGCGCTTCGCTTGAGTTCAATACGGTATTTTCGTCCAATGCGCAAGTGCTTGGGATGAAAATACCTCAAAGTTTCCCAGTAGGAGCAAGGTCATTTGAGTAAACGTTTTTAACAGAGTGGGAGAGCTCCCGTGAACCAGAAGCGACAATGAACGGCGTCGCGCACACAAAAAGTATCCCAAAGATCGAGCGTCGGCTGAAAAAGCCACACCCCCTGCGAGGCAGACCAAGGCGAGAGTGCTCAGCCGGGAGCAGCCAATAGGAGAGCGAGGTGTACACCCACGTGGTGGGCGCGCTAGTTCGCCCACCACGTGGGTGTACACCTCGCTCTCCTATTGGCTGCTCCCGGCTGAGCACTCTCGCCTTGGTCTGCCTCGCATGAACATTGTGTGTGCACTGTCTCACACAGACAAACTCTCAGTTCAACCAAGTCCACAAACAAAAATATAATAATTTACAATAGCGTTTTTCTTTTTCTATGCATGTTACTTAGTGGGACTTCTGTCATAAAATCAGCGCCTATTTTTGCGCAACATTCGCTCCTTGTGAGCTGTCATTTATTATGAATGGCTTTTAACTAGCGAAAAGCCATTCATAATAAATGACAGCTCACAAGGAGCGAATGTTGCGCAAAAATAGGCGCTGATTTTATGACAGAAGTCCCACTAAGTAACATGCATAGAAAAAGAAAAACGCTATTGTAAATTATTATATTTTTGTTTGTGGACTTGGTTGAACTGAGAGTTTGTCTGTGTGAGACAGTGCACACACAATGTTCATTGTTGATAATGACTGGCCTGTGCTGTTAGTACTGTAGGAGTCAATTTATGTCATTACTATGCTGGTGTGTGACATTTACAATAAATCTGTGTGATGTGGCTCTTTGCGGTAACACAGTAAAAAATGTGGCTCTTTGCGGTAACACGGTAAAAAATGTGGCTCTTGGTCTCTGACTGGTTGGCCACCCCTGCACTATGCTATATCACGTGCCCATGTTTATGACACCATTTTATAGTATTAAATAGCCCCAGAACATTCCTGGATCTTTGTATTTACACAGAATAAGTAAAATACATTCCTTTACACATTTGACACAATTCCTGGTAAATAGTGTGACAGGGTAAAGTGAGTTAAGTTAAAAATGATTGCATGTGTTATGTAAAAATGGTTTTGGGATTGGGGGTTTATCATTCTTCGATTATTGATGCCTCCAGCCAAATAGCAAGGGTATAGAGGGGTATTCGAGTTTATGTGTAAAAATGGACTCACGTAGCTATCACGTGGTAATCACGCAGGTATCACGCAGGAGACATGCAGCGGTCATGTGGGAGACATGCAGATGATGCGTGGTGGTCATGTAGCGGGGTGTAGCTAAAAGCAGAGGGGGTTTTCAGGCATATCACTAAAGGTTGGCTTGAAGTTAACAACAACTGACCTGTCTGATTATTTCCCCCTGTCTTTTAAAGGTATGTTGTTTTGTTTTGAAGACCGATTGAGTGTGAGGTTTGCAAGAGACAATAGTTAGCATTTGAGAGGGAACATAATGTTTAGTAATGTTTGTTTACTTTTTTATGTGTGCGTGAATGTGCGAGTCTCGGGTGTATAGTCTATAGCAAGCTACCTTCGGCCGCCATTATAGCGTTAGCATGATAGTGTGCAGTATATGACGGCCGTAGTAAAGGAAGATATGTTATTGAGATTTCACGAGCCTCGAGGAGAGCACGGGTAGTGGCGTTAGCAAAGGACCCTCGGCCGCCATTAGCGTTAGCATTGTGATGTGTATGTGTGGATGACAATCGTAGCAATGAAGCTAAGCTATGCTATTGAGATTCCTTTGTTTGCCCTGCTAACTAGCTGAGGACTTTGCTAAGCTATGCTATTGAGATTCCTTTGTTTGCCCTGCTAACTAGCTGAGGACTTTGCTAAGTTGCAAAACAAAAGGTGACAATTTACCATAGTCAGAAGTTATGACCGTTTATGCAACAAATACATTGTTTTGGATTATAACGGGTTGTTAATATATTTATATGTATATATTTAGGTGTTATTGTATATTGTGTTTTTGTGTGAATTGATTTGAGATATCACTAAAGGTTGGCTTGAAGTTAACAACAACTGACCTGTCTGATTATTTCCCCCTGTCTTTTAAAGGCAAATACATTGCCCGGAATTCAGGGGTGCAACAATAGCACAAACCAGAACCGACTGGACCTTGCAAGCATCATTTTATCGCAAATAGGCATGATTTATGCTACTATTTATGGTTGTAAAAAATCAACAGAATGTCCCTGGAAGTTAATTTTTTCACCAATCAGTCAATAATACATCCAACTATATAGAAGAAAAAGTCCCGAATGAAAATACCCCTCCAGACCGAAATGGACTGTTTTTAATACAGGCACTTACAATTCAGTCATCCATTTTTCCTCGTACCAAAAGCATTTCCCGGCTGAATATACACCCAAAACGATGCAATATAGACCTAGAGATATTCAGGCACTTTTCCCCGTGTAATTTGACCCAATAGAACCGTTTTTGACCCGTTTTTATACACTACCGTAAAAAATGGACGCTCTTAAGAATCGGGGAAACTCGGACACTTTTTGTCATTACACCCTAATGAAAAAGGGGGGAACTACGTCCTCTAGCGGACACGTTTTGTAATTACACCCTAATGAAAAGGGTGAAACTACGCCCTCTGGTGGATACTTTAGGTCATCACACCCTAATGAAAGGGGGAACTACGCCCTCTGGTGGACACTTTTTGTCATTACACCCTAATGAAACCTTGTGAAACACCGCCGTCTGATGGACAAATTGTGTCATTACAACTAGGTAGGTAAAATAACCTTTTTTTTTTATGGCTAAATTACGTTCCCTGGGCTCATTTAAAGTGTATAAAAATACAGAGTATATTTATTTAAACTCTAGTAATTGTATTTCATCATTTATATACGTTTTAGTCGTGAATTTAGTCCATTTTATTGGTTTTAAGGGGCTTTCTATTATTAAATATGTCTGTTTTGGACACTATTTATGGATGGAAATAGCCCCAGAACGTGCCAGGATGATAATTTTTACACAAAATGATAGAAAATACATCCAACCAGAGATCTGATCACATCCATGTGTAAAATAACCCTCCAGAACCAAACCCGACCTGTTATAATACAACCACTATTTTAATCACAAATATGCTTGTTTTAGACACTATTACCCTTCACCCGTATTTCATCCATAAATGCAGTTTTATCCTTGAATTAAATCCATTTTTGTGTATTTTTGGGGCTTTTCACCACTTCCATGGTAGTATTTCCCTCCATGGTTGTGTTTACGGGGAAAAACAGTCCCCTGGGTTCAATTTGAGTGTGTGGGGAGTTCCAGAAATTAAATTTACTCATGAAATGACATTTTCCTCATGATTTTTGCACATATTGGGGCATTTTGGGGTATTTTGCCATTGACGGCCAGGGCTGTCTTTAACCGGGAAAATGACTCTCTCCGTCCCCCTGAGTGCCAGAAAAGATCCAAAATTTGAATATAGGTTCCAGGATTTGTAATTCATCCATTAATTATGTTTTATATTGGAATTAAATCCATTTTTAAGTTTCAAGTTATGGATGCCAGACATCCATAACTTCCAGACGGAAGTTATGGATGTCTGGCTCTCCTGGATGTCTGGATCTCTGGTTCTCTTGCTCTCTGGCTCTCTGGAACTCTGGAGCTCTGGAGCTCTGGCTCTCTGGCTCTCTGGCTCTCTGGCTCTCTGGCTCTCTGGCTCTCTGGCTCTCTGGCTCTCTGGCTCTCTGGCTCTCTGGCTCTCTGGCTCTCTGGCTCTCTGGCTCTCTGGCTCTCTGGCTCTCTGGCTCTCTGGCTCTCTGGCTCTCTGGCTCTCTGGCTCTCTGGCTCTCTGGCTCTCTGGCTCTCTGGCTCTCTGGCTCTCTGGCTCTCTGGCTCTCTGGCTCTCTGGCTCTCTGGCTCTCTGGCTCTCTGGCTCTCTGGCTCTCTGGCTCTCTGGCTCTCTGGCTCTCTGGCTCTCTGGCTCTCTGGCTCTCTGGCTCTCTGGCTCTCTGGCTCTCTGGCTCTCTGGCTCTCTGGCTCTCTGGCTCTCTGGCTCTCTGGCTCTCTGGCTCTCTGGCTCTCTGGCTCTCTGGCTCTCTGGCTCTCTGGCTCTCTGGCTCTCTGGCTCTCTGGCTCTCTGGCTCTCTGGCTCTCTGGCTCTCTGGCTCTCTGGCTCTCTGGCTCTCTGGCTCTCTGGCTCTCTGGCTCTCTGGCTCTCTGGCTCTCTGGCTCTCTGGCTCTCTGGCTCTCTGGCTCTCTGGCTCTCTGGCTCTCTGGCTCTCTGGCTCTCTGGCTCTCTGGCTCTCTGGCTCTCTGGCTCTCTGGCTCTCTGGCTCTCTGGCTCTCTGGCTCTCTGGCTCTCTGGCTCTCTGGCTCTCTGGCTCTCTGGCTCTCTGGCTCTCTGGCTCTCTGGCTCTCTGGCTCTCTGGCTCTCTGGCTCTCTGGCTCTCTGGCTCTCTGGCTCTCTGGCTCTCTGGCTCTCTGGCTCTCTGGCTCTCTGGCTCTCTGGCTCTCTGGCTCTCTGGCTCTCTGGCTCTCTGGCTCTCTGGCTCTCTGGCTCTCTGGCTCTCTGGCTCTCTGGCTCTCTGGCTCTCTGGCTCTCTGGCTCTCTGGCTCTCTGGCTCTCTGGCTCTCTGGCTCTCTGGCTCTCTGGCTCTCTGGCTCTCTGGCTCTCTGGCTCTCTGGCTCTCTGGCTCTCTGGCTCTCTGGCTCTCTGGCTCTCTGGCTCTCTGGCTCTCTGGCTCTCTGGCTCTCTGGCTCTCTGGCTCTCTGGCTCTCTGGCTCTCTGGCTCTCTGGCTCTCTGGCTCTCTGGCTCTTTGGCTCTCTGGCTCTCTGGCTCTCTGGCTTTCTGGTTCTCTGGACCTCCGGCCCTCCTGGATATCTGGCTCCCTGGAGCTCTGGCTCTCTGGCTCTCTGGACCTTCAGCCCTCCTGGATCTCTGGCTCTCTGGATTTCTGGATCTCTGGATCTCTGGTTCTCTGGGCTCTCTGGATGTCTGGATGTTTGGATGTCTGGATGTTTGGATGTCTGGATGTTTGGATGACTGGGTTATGGGTCAGAGGTCAGGGGTTAGGGTTAGGGTTGTGGTTAGGGTTATGGTTGGGGTTATGGTTAGGGTTATGTTCCTGGTTAGGGTTATGGTTGGGGTTATGGTTTGGGTTGGGGTTATGGTTAGGGTTATTGTTGGGGTGATGGTTGGGGTTATGGTTAGGTTTATGGTTTGGGTTATGGTCTGGGTTATGGTTGGGGTTGGGGTAATGGTTATGTTTTGGGTTAGGTTTATGATTTGGGTTGGGGTTATGGTTTGGGTTATGGTTGGGGTTTGGGTTATGGTTGGGGTTGGAGTTATGGTTGGGGTTATGGTTTTGGTTATGGATATGGATATGGATATGGATATGGATATGGATATGGATATGGATATGGATATGGATATGGATATGGATATGGATATGGATATGGATATGGATATGGATATGGATATGGATATGGATATGGATATGGATATGGATATGGATATGGATATGGATATGGATATGGATATGGATATGGATATGGATATGGATATGGATATGGATATGGATATGGATATGGATATGGATATGGATATGGATATGGATATGGATATGGATATGGATATGGATATGGATATGGATATGGATATGGATATGGATATGGATATGGATATGGATATGGATATGGATATGGATATGGATATGGATATGGATATGGATATGGATATGGATATGGATATGGATATGGATATGGATATGGATATGGATATGGATATGGATATGGATATGGATATGGATATGGATACGGATACGGATACGGATACGGATACGGATACGGATACGGATACGGATACGGATACGGATACGGATACGGATACGGATACGGATGCGGATGCGGATGCGGATGCGGATGCGGATGCGGATGCGGATGCGGATGCGGATGCGGATGCGGATGCGGATGCGGATGCGGATGCGGATGCGGATGCGGATGCGGATGCGGATGCGGATGCGGATGCGGATGCGGATGCGGATGCGGATGCGGATGCGGATGCGGATGCGGATGCGGATGCGGATGCGGATGCGGATGCGGATGCGGATGCGGATGCGGATGCGGATGCGGATGCGGATGCGGATGCGGATGCGGATGCGGATGCGGATGCGGATGCGGATGCGGATGCGGATGCGGATGCGGATGCGGATGCGGATGCGGATGCGGATGCGGATGCGGATGCGGATGCGGATGCGGATGCGGATGCGGATGCGGATGCGGATGCGGATGCGGATGCGGATGCGGATGCGGATGCGGATGCGGATGCGGATGCGGATGCGGATGCGGATGCGGATGCGGATGCGGATGCGGATGCGGATGCGGATGCGGATGCGGATGCGGATGCGGATGCGGATGCGGATGCGGATGCGGATGCGGATGCGGATGCGGATGCGGATGCGGATGCGGATGCGGATGCGGATGCGGATGCGGATGCGGATGCGGATGCGGATGCGGATGCGGATGCGGATGCGGATGCGGATGCGGATGCGGATGCGGATGCGGATGCGGATGCGGATGCGGATGCGGATGCGGATGCGGATGCGGATGCGGATGCGGATGCGGATGCGGATGCGGATGCGGATGCGGATGCGGATGCGGATGCGGATGCGGATGCGGATGCGGATGCGGATGCGGATGCGGATGCGGATGCGGATGCGGATGCGGATGCGGATGCGGATGCGGATGCGGATGCGGATGCGGATGCGGATGCGGATGCGGATGCGGATGCGGATGCGGATGCGGATGCGGATGCGGATGCGGATGCGGATGCGGATGCGGATGCGGATGCGGATGCGGATGCGGATGCGGATGCGGATGCGGATGCGGATGCGGATGCGGATGCGGATGCGGATGCGGATGCGGATGCGGATGCGGATGCGGATGCGGATGCGGATGCGGATGCGGATGCGGATGCGGATGCGGATGCGGATGCGGATGCGGATGCGGATGCGGATGCGGATGCGGATGCGGATGCGGATGCGGATGCGGATGCGGATGCGGATGCGGATGCGGATGCGGATGCGGATGCGGATGCGGATGCGGATGCGGATGCGGATGCGGATGCGGATGCGGATGCGGATGCGGATGCGGATGCGGATGCGGATGCGGATGCGGATGCGGATGCGGATGCGGATGCGGATGCGGATGCGGATGCGGATGCGGATGCGGATGCGGATGCGGATGCGGATGCGGATGCGGATGCGGATGCGGATGCGGATGCGGATGCGGATGCGGATGCGGATGCGGATGCGGATGCGGATGCGGATGCGGATGCGGATGCGGATGCGGATGCGGATGCGGATGCGGATGCGGATGCGGATGCGGATGCGGATGCGGATGCGGATGTGGATGTGGATGTGGATGTGGATGTGGATGTGGATGTGGATGTGGATGTGGATGTGGATGTGGATGTGGATGTGGATGTGGATGTGGATGTGGATGTGGATGTGGATGTGGATGTGGATGTGGATGTGGATGTGGATGTGGATGTGGATGTGGATGTGGATGTGGATGTGGATGTGGATGTGGATGTGGATGTGGATGTGGATGTGGATGTGGATGTGGATGTGGATGTGGATGTGGATGTGGATGTGGATGTGGATGTGGATGTGGATGTGGATGTGGATGTGGATGTGGATGTGGATGTGGATGTGGATGTGGATGTGGATGTGGATGTGGATGTGGATGTGGATGTGGATGTGGATGTGGATGTGGATGTGGATGTGGATGTGGATGTGGATGTGGATGTGGATGTGGATGTGGATGTGGATGTGGATGTGGATGTGGATGTGGATGTGGATGTGGATGTGGATGTGGATGTGGATGTGGATGTGGATGTGGATGTGGATGTGGATGTGGATGTGGATGTGGATGTGGATGTGGATGTGGATGTGGATGTGGATGTGGATGTGGATGTGGATGTGGATGTGGATGTGGATGTGGATGTGGATGTGGATGTGGATGTGGATGTGGATGTGGATGTGGATGTGGATGTGGATGTGGATGTGGATGTGGATGTGGATGTGGATGTGGATGTGGATGTGGATGTGGATGTGGATGTGGATGTGGATGTGGATGTGGATGTGGATGTGGATGTGGATGTGGATGTGGATGTGGATGTGGATGTGGATGTGGATGTGGATGTGGATGTGGATGTGGATGTGGATGTGGATGTGGATGTGGATGTGGATGTGGATGTGGATGTGGATGTGGATGTGGATGTGGATGTGGATGTGGATGTGGATGTGGATGTGGATGTGGATGTGGATGTGGATGTGGATGTGGATGTGGATGTGGATGTGGATGTGGATGTGGATGTGGATGTGGATGTGGATGTGGATGTGGATGTGGATGTGGATGTGGATGTGGATGTGGATGTGGATGTGGATGTGGATGTGGATGTGGATGTGGATGTGGATGTGGATGTGGATGTGGATGTGGATGTGGATGTGGATGTGGATGTGGATGTGGATGTGGATGTGGATGTGGATGTGGATGTGGATGTGGATGTGGATGTGGATGTGGATGTGGATGTGGATGTGGATGTGGATGTGGATGTGGATGTGGATGTGGATGTGGATGTGGATGTGGATGTGGATGTGGATGTGGATGTGGATGTGGATGTGGATGTGGATGTGGATGTGGATGTGGATGTGGATGTGGATGTGGATGTGGATGTGGATGTGGATGTGGATGTGGATGTGGATGTGGATGTGGATGTGGATGTGGATGTGGATGTGGATGTGGATGTGGATGTGGATGTGGATGTGGATGTGGATGTGGATGTGGATGTGGATGTGGATGTGGATGTGGATGTGGATGTGGATGTGGATGTGGATGTGGATGTGGATGTGGATGTGGATGTGGATGTGGATGTGGATGTGGATGTGGATGTGGATGTGGATGTGGATGTGGATGTGGATGTGGATGTGGATGTGGATGTGGATGTGGATGTGGATGTGGATGTGGATGTGGATGTGGATGTGGATGTGGATGTGGATGTGGATGTGGATGTGGATGTGGATGTGGATGTGGATGTGGATGTGGATGTGGATGTGGATGTGGATGTGGATGTGGATGTGGATGTGGATGTGGATGTGGATGTGGATGTGGATGTGGATGTGGATGTGGATGTGGATGTGGATGTGGATGTGGATGTGGATGTGGATGTGGATGTGGATGTGGATGTGGATGTGGATGTGGATGTGGATGTGGATGTGGATGTGGATGTGGATGTGGATGTGGATGTGGATGTGGATGTGGATGTGGATGTGGATGTGGATGTGGATGTGGATGTGGATGTGGATGTGGATGTGGATGTGGATGTGGATGTGGATGTGGATGTGGATGTGGATGTGGATGTGGATGTGGATGTGGATGTGGATGTGGATGTGGATGTGGATGTGGATGTGGATGTGGATGTGGATATGGATATGGATATGGATATGGATATGGATATGGATATGGATATGGATATGGATATGGATATGGATATGGATATGGATATGGTTTTGGTTTTGGATTTGGTAATGGATATGGTTTTGGTTATGGATTATGGTTTTGGTTTTGGTTTTGGTTATGGATATGGTTATGGTTATGGTTATGGTTATGGTTATGGTTATGGTTATGGTTATGGTTATGGTTATGGATATGGTTTTGGTTTTGGTTTTGGTTTTGGTTTTGGTTATGGATATGGTTTTGGTTATGGATATGGTTTTGGTTATGGATATGGTTTTGGTTATGGATATGGTTTTGGATATGGTTTTGGTTATGGATATGGTTTTGGTTATGGATATGGATATGGTTTTGGTTATGGATATGGTTTTGGTTATGGATATGGTTTTGGTAATGGATATGGTTTTGGTTATGGATATGGTTTTGGTTATGGATATGGTTTTGGTTATTGATATGGTTTTGGTTATAGATATGGTTTTGGTTATGGATATAGTTTTGGTTATGGATATGGTTTTGGTTATGCATATGGTTTTGGTTATGGATATGGTTTTGGTTATGGATATGGTTTTGGTTATGGATATGGTTTTGGTTGTGGATATGGTTTTGGTTATGGATATGGTTTTGGTTATGGATATGGTTTTATGTTATGGATATGGTTTTGGTTATGGATATGGTTTTGGTTATGGATATGGTTTTGGTTATGGATATGGTTTTGGTTATGGATATGGATATGGTTTTGGTTATGGATATGGATATGGTTTTGGTTATGGATATGGTTTTGGTTATGGATATGGTTTTGGTTATGGATATGGATATGGTTTTGGTTTTGGTTATGGATATGGTTTCGGTTATGGATGTGGTTTCGGTTATGGATGTGGTTTCGGTTATGGATATGGTTTCGGTTATGGATATGGTTTCGGTTATGGATATGGTTTCGGTTATGGATATGGTTTTGGTTATGGATATGGTTTCGGTTATGGATATGGTTTTGGTTATGGATATGGTTTTGGTTATGGATATGGATATGGTTTTGGTTATGGATATGGTTTTGGTTATGGATATGGTTTTGGTTATGGATATGGTTTTGGTTATGGATATGGTTTTTGTTATGGATATGGTTTTGGTGATGGATATGGTTTTGTTTATGGATATGGTTTTGGTGATGGATATGGTTTTGGTGATGGATATGGTTTTGGTGATGGATATGGTTTTGGTGATGGATATGGTTTTGGTGATGGATATGGTTTTGGTGATGGATATGGTTTTGGTGATGGATATGGTTTTGGTTATGGATATGGTTTTGGTTATGGATATGGTTTTGGTTATGGATATGGTTTTGGTTATGGATATGGTTTTGGTTATGGATATGGTTTTGGTTATGGATATGGTTTTGGTTATGGATATGGTTTTGGTTATGGATATGGTTTTGGTTATGGATATGGTTTTGGTTATGGATATGGTTTTGGTTATGGATATGGTTTTGGTTATGGATATGGTTTTGGTTATGGATATGGTTTTGGATATGGATATGGTTTTGGTTATGGATATGGTTTTGGTTATGGATATGGTTTTGGTTATGGATATGGTTTTGGTTATGGATATGGTTTTGGTTATGGTTTTGGTTATGGATATGGTTTTGGTTATGGATATGGTTTTGGTTATGGATATGGTTTTGGTTATGGATATGGTTTTGGTTATGGTTTTGGTTATGGATATGGTTTTGGTTATGGATATGGTTTTGGTTATGGATATGGTTTTGGTTATGGATATGGTTTTGGTTATGGATATGGTTTTGGTTATGGATATGGTTTTGGTTATGGATATGGTTTTGGTTATGGATATGGATATGGATATGGATATGGATATGGATATGGATATGGATATGGATATGGATATGGATATGGATATGGATATGGATATGGATATGGATATGGATATGGATATGGATATGGATATGGATATGGTTTTGGTTTTGGATTTGGTAATGGATATGGTTTTGGTTATGGATTATGGTTTTGGTTTTGGTTATGGATCTGGTTATGGTTATGGTTATGGTTTTGGTTATGGTTATGGTTATGGTTATGGTTATGGTTATGGTTATGGTTATGGATATGGTTTTGGTTATGGATATGGTTTTGGTTATGGATATGGTTTTGGTTATGGATATTGTTTTGGTTATGGATATGGTTTTTTGTTTTGGATATGGTTTTGGTTATGGATATGGTTTTGGTTATGGATATGGTTTTGGTTATGGATATGGTTTTGGTTATGGATATGGTTTTGGTTATGGATATGGTTTTGGTTATGGATATGGTTTTGGTTATGGATATGGTTTTGGTTATGGATATGGTTTTGGATATGGATATGGTTTTGGTTATGGATATGGTTTTGGTTATGGATATGGTTTTGGTTATGGATATGGTTTTGGTTATGGATATGGTTTTGGTTATGGTTTTGGTTATGGATATGGTTTTGGTTATGGATATGGTTTTGGTTATGGATATGGTTTTGGTTATGGATATGGTTTTGGTTATGGATATGGTTTTGGTTATGGATATGGTTTTGGTTATGGTTTTGGTTATGGTTTTGGTTATGGATATGGTTTTGGTTATGGATATGGTTTCGGTTATGGATATGGTTTTGGTTATGGATATGGTTTTGGTTATGGATATGGTTTTGGTTATGGATATGGTTTTGGTTATGGATATGGTTTTGGTTATGGATATGGATATGGATATGGATATGGATATGGATATGGATATGGATATGGATATGGATATGGATATGGATATGGATATGGATATGGATATGGATATGGATATGGATATGGTTTTGGTTTTGGATTTGGTAATGGATATGGTTTTGGTTATGGATTATGGTTTTGGTTTTGGTTATGGATCTGGTTATGGTTATGGTTATGGTTTTGGTTATGGTTATGGTTATGGTTATGGTTATGGTTATGGTTTTGGTTATGGTTTTGGTTATGGATATGGTTTTGGTTATGGATATGGTTTTGGTTATGGATATGGTTTTGGTTATGGATATGTTTTTTTGTTTTGGATATGGTTTTGGTTATGGATATGGTTTTGGTTATGGATATGGTTTTGGTGATGGATATGGTTTTGGTGATGGATATGGTTTTGGTGATGGATATGGTTTTGGTGATGGATATGGTTTTGGTTATGGATATGGTTTTGGTTATGGATATGGTTTTGGTTTTGGTTATGGATATGGTTTTGGTTATGGATATGGTTTTGGTTATGGATATGGTTTTGGTTATGGATATGGTTTTGGTTGTGGATATGGTTTTGGTTATGGATATGGTTTTGGTTATGGATATGGTTTTATGTTATGGATATGGTTTTGGTTATGGATATGGTTTTGGTTATGGATATGGTTTTGGTTATGGATATGGTTTTGGTTATGGATATGGTTTTGGTTATGGATATGGTTTTGGTAATGGATATGTTTTTGGTTATGGATATGGTTTTGGTTATGCATATGAATATGGTTTTGGTTATGGATATGGTTTTGGTTTTGGTTTTGGTTATGGATATGGATATGGATATGGTTTTGGTTTTGGTTATGGATATGGATATGGATATGGTTTTGGTTTTGGTTATGGATACGGTTTTGGTTATGGATACGGTTTTGGTTATGGATATGGTTTTGGTTATGGATATGGTTTTGGTTATGGATATGGTTTTGG
Source organism: Stigmatopora nigra (assembly GCF_051989575.1). Classification (NCBI taxonomy): domain Eukaryota; kingdom Metazoa; phylum Chordata; class Actinopteri; order Syngnathiformes; family Syngnathidae; genus Stigmatopora; species Stigmatopora nigra. The sequence continues at coordinate 525,964 of NW_027551613.1, forward strand.
TGATGGATATGGTTTTGGTGATGGATATGGTTTTGGTGATGGATATGGTTTTGGTGATGGATATGGTTTTGGTTATGGATATGGTTTTGGTTATGGATATGGTTTTGGTTGTGGATATGGTTTTGGTTATGGATATGGTTTTGGTTATGGATATGGTTTTATGTTATGGATATGGTTTTGGTTATGGATATGGTTTTGGTTATGGATATGGTTTTGGTTATGGATATGGTTTTGGTTATGGATATGGTTTTGGTTATGGATATGGTTTTGGTAATGGATATGTTTTTGGTTATGGATATGGTTTTGGTTATGGATATGGTTTTGGTTATGGATATGGATATGGTTTTGGTTATGGATATGGTTTTGGTTATGGATATGGTTTTGGTTATGGATATGGATATGGTTTTGGTTTTGGTTATGGATATGGTTTTGGTTATGGATGTGGTTTAGGTTATGGATATGGTTTCGGTTATGGATATGGTTTCGGTTATGGATATGGTTTCGGTTATGGATATGGTTTCGGTTATGGATATGGTTTTGGTTATGGATATGGTTTTGGTTATGGATATGGTTTTGGTTATGGATATGGTTTTGGTTATGGATATGGTTTTGGTTATGGATATGGTTTTGGTTATGGATATGGTTTTGGTTATGGATATGGTTTTAGTTATGGATATGGTTTTGGTTATGGATATGGTTTTTGTTATGGATATGGTTTTGGTTATGGATATGGTTTTGGTTATGGATATGGTTTTGGTTATGGATATGGTTTTGGTTATGGATATGGTTTTGGTTATGGATATGGTTTTGGTTATGGATATGGTTTTGGTTATGGATATGGTTTTGGTTATGGATATGGTTTTGGTTATGGATATGGTTATGGATATGGTTTTGGTTATGGATATGGATATGGATATGGATATGGATATGGATATGGATATGGATATGGATATGGATATGGTTTTGGTTTTGGTTTTGGATTTGGTAATGGATATGGTTTTGGTTATGGATTATGGATTATGGTTTTGGTTTTGGTTATGGATCTGGTTATGGTTATGGTTCTGGTTATGGTTATGGTTATGGTTATGGTTATGGTTATGGTTATGGTTATGGTTATGGTTATGGTTATGGATATGGATATGGTTTTGGTTATGGTTATGGTTATGGATATGGATATGGTTTTGGTTATGGATATGGTTTTGGTTATGGATATGGTTTTGGTTATGGATAAGGTTTTTTGTTTTGGATATGGTTTTGGTTATGGATATGGTTTTGGTTATGGATATGGTTTTGGTGATGGATATGGTTTTGGTGATGGATATGGTTTTGGTGATGGATATGGTTTTGGTTATGGATATGGTTTTGGTTAAGGATATGGTTTTGGTTTTGGTTATGGATATGGTTTTGGTTATGGATATGGTTTTGGTTATGGATATGGTTTTGGTTATGGATATGGTTTTGGTTGTGGATATGGTTTTGGTTATGGATATGGTTTTGGTTATGGATATGGTTTTATGTTATGGATATGGTTTTGGTTATGGATATGGTTTTGGTTATGGATATGGTTTTGGTTATGGATATGGTTTTGGTTATGGATATGGTTTTGGTTATGGATATGGTTTTGGTAATGGATATGTTTTTGGTTATGGATATGGTTTTGGTTATGGATATGGTTTTGTTTATGGATATGGATATGGTTTTGGTTATGGATATGGTTTTGGTTATGGATATGGTTTTGGTTATGGATATGGATATGGTTTTGGTTTTGGTTATGGATATGGTTTTGGTTATGGATGTGGTTTAGGTTATGGATATGGTTTCGGTTATGGATATGGTTTCGGTTATGGATATGGTTTCGGTTATGGATATGGTTTCGGTTATGGATATGGTTTTGGTTATGGATATGGTTTTGGTTATGGATATGGTTTCGGTTATGGATATGGTTATGGTTATGGTTATGGTTATGGATATGGTTTTGGTTATGGATATGGTTTTGGTTATGGATATGGTTTTGGTTATGGATATGGTTTTGGTTATGGATATGGTTTTTTGTTTTGGATATGGTTTTGGTTATGGATATGGTTTTGGTTATGGATATGGTTTTGGTGATGGATATGGTTTTGGTGATGGATATGGTTTTGGTGATGGATATGGTTTTGGTGATGGATATGGTTTTGGTTATGGATATGGTTTTGGTTATGGATATGGTTTTGGTTTTGGTTATGGATATGGTTTTGGTTATGGATATGGTTTTGGTTATGGATATGGTTTTGGTTATGGATATGGTTTTGGTTGTGGATATGGTTTTGGTTATGGATATGGTTTTGGTTATGGATATGGTTTTATGTTATGGATATGGTTTTGGTTATGGATATGGTTTTGGTTATGGATATGGTTTTGGTTATGGATATGGTTTTGGTTATGGATATGGTTTTGGTTATGGATATGGTTTTGGTAATGGATATGTTTTTGGTTAAGGATATGGTTTTGGTTATGGATATGGTTTTGGTTATGGATATGGATATGGATATGGATATGGTTTTGGTTATGGATATGGTTTTGGTTATGGATATGGTTTTGGTTATGGATATGGTTTTGGTTATGGATATGGATATGGTTTTGGTTATGGATATGGATATGGTTTTGGTTATGGATATGGTTTTGGTTATGGATGTGGTTTAGGTTATGGATATGGTTTTGGTTATGGATATGGTTTTGGTTATGGATATGGTTTTGGTTATGGATATGGTTTTGGTTATGGATATGGTTTTGGTTATGGATATGGTTTTGGTTATGGATATGGTTTTGGTTATGGATATGGTTTTGGTTATGGATATGGTTTTGGTTATGGATATGGTTTTGGTTATGGATATGGTTTTGGTTATGGATATGGTTTTGGTTATGGATATGGTTTTGGTTATGGATATGGTTTTGGTTATGGATATGGTTTTGGTTATGGATATGGTTTTGGTTATGGATATGGTTTTGGTTATGGATATGGTTTTGGTTATGGATATGGTTTTGGTTATGGATATGGTTTTGGTTATGGATATGGTTTTGGTTATGGATATGGTTTTGGTTATGGATATGGTTTTGGTTATGGATATGGTTTTGGTTATGGATATGGTTTTGGTTATGGATATGGTTTTGGTTATGGATATGGTTTTGGTTATGGATATGGTTTTGGTTATGGATATGGTTTTGGTTATGGATATGGTTTTGGTTATGGATATGGTTTTGGTTATGGATATGGATATGGATATGGATATGGATATGGATATGGATATGGATATGGATATGGATATGGATATGGATATGGATATGGATATGGATATGGATATGGATATGGATATGGATATGGATATGGATATGGATATGGATATGGATATGGATATGGATATGGATATGGATATGGATATGGATATGGATATGGATATGGATATGGATATGGATATGGATATGGATATGGATATGGATATGGATATGGATATGGATATGGATATGGATATGGATATGGATATGGATATGGATATGGATATGGATATGGATATGGATATGGATATGGATATGGATATGGATATGGATATGGATATGGTTTTGGTTTTGGTTTTGGATTTGGTTTTGGATATGGTTTTGGTTATGGATATGGTTTTGGTTATGGATATGGATATGGTTTTGGTTATGGATATGGTTTTGGTTATGGATATGGTTTTGGTAATGGATATGGTTTTGGTTATGGATATGGTTTTGGTTATGGATATGGTTTTGGTTATGGATATGGTTTTGGTTATGGATATGGTTTTGGTTATGGATATGGATTTGGTTATGGATATGGTTTTGGTTATGGATATGGTTTTGGTTATGGATATGGTTTTGGTTATGGATATGGTTTTGGTTATGGATATGGTTTTGGTTATGGATATGGTTTTGGTTATGGATATGGTTTTGGTTATGGATATGGTTTTGGTTATGGATATGGTTTTGGTTATGGATATGGATATGGATATTGATATGGATATGGATATGGATATGGATATGGATATGGATATGGATATGGATATGGATATGGATATGGATATGGATATGGATATGGATATGGATATGGATATGGATATGGATATGGATATGGATATGGATATGGATATGGATATGGATATGGATATGGATATGGATATGGTTTTGGTTTTGGATTTGGTAATGGATATGGTTTTGGTTATGGATTATGGTTTTGGTTATGGATATGGTTATGGTTATGGTTATGGTTATGGTTATGGTTATGGTTATGGTTATGGTTATGGTTATGGATATGGTTTTGGTTATGGATATGGTTTTGGTTATGGATATGGTTTTGGTTATGGATATGGTTTTGGTTATGGATATGGTTTTGGTTTTGGATATGGTTTTGGTTATGGATATGGTTTTGGTTATGGATATGGATATGGTTTTGGTTATGGATATGGTTTTGGTTATGGATATGGTTTTGGTAATGGATATGGTTTTGGTTATGGATATGGTTTTGGTTATGGATATGGTTTTGGTTATTGATATGGTTTTGGTTATAGATATGGTTTTGGTTATGGATATGGTTTTGGTTATGGATATGGTTTTGGTTATGCATATGAATATGGTTTTGGTTATGGATATGGTTTTGGTTTTGGTTTTGGTTATGGATATGGATATGGATATGGTTTTGGTTTTTGTTATGGATATGGATATGGATATGGTTTTGGTTTTGGTTATGGATACGGTTTTGGTTATGGATACGGTTTTGGTTATGGATATGGTTTTGGTGATGGATATGGTTTTGGTTATGGATATGGTTTTGGTTATGGATATGGATATGGTTTTGGTTATGGATATGGTTTTGGTTATGGATATGGTTTTGGTTATGGATATGGTTTTGGTTTTGGTTATGGATATGGTTTTGGTTATGGATATGGTTTTGGTTATGGATATGGTTTTGGTTATGGATATGGTTTTGGTTATGCATATGAATATGGTTTTGGTTATGGATATGGTTTTGGTTTTGGTTATGGATATGGATATGGTTTTGGTTTTGGTTTTGGTTATGGTTATGGATATGGATATGGATATGGTTTTGGTTTTGGTTATGGATACGGTTTTGGTTATGGATACGGTTTTGGTTATGGATATGGTTTTGGTGATGGATATGGTTTTGGTTATGGATATGGTTTTGGTTATGGATATGGATATGGTTTTGGTTATGGATATGGTTTTGGTTATGGATATGGTTTTGGTTATGGATATGGTTTTGGTTTTGGTTATGGATATGGATATGGTTTTGGTTATGGATATGGTTTTGGTTATGGATATGGTTTTGGTTATGGATATGGTTTTGGTTATGGATATGGTTTTGGTTATGGATATGGTTTTGGTTATGGATATGGTTTTGGTTATGGATATGGTTTTGGTTATGGATATGGTTTTGGTTATGGATATGGTTTTGGTTATGGATATGGTTTTGGTTATGGATATGGTTTTGGTTATGGATATGGTTTTGGTTATGGATATGGTTTTGGTTATGGATATGGTTTTGGTTATGGATATGGTTTTGGTTATTGTTACGGCTGGCAGCCTGGACACACCAGTAGGAGGTGTTTTATCTCCAGCTCTGGCTCCACCCCTGTGACAGAGCCCTGCCCAGGCCAAACACAGCTGTAATTAATTCTCCAATCATCCCTCCTGCCCTTATTTAAAGCCTTTTCAGTAGTCAGCCCACCCCTTCTTGCCCTGGCCCTTGCCTTGCTGAGTTGCAGGCTTGTGAGTACGTTACTCCATGTTATATTTTGTAGGTGGTGTTAATGATTTTGGGTTACATAGGGGGACTTGAGATAAGTTTAGACACCCTTGGGTATACATATAGTTTGTGCATTTAGACACAGTTATTCCCCTGTCTAGATTATATTACATCAGTTTAACAGTGGCATCCTTCGGTCTTATTTCCTGTATTTTTGTGGGTGTTCATTTGGACACCTGTCTGGGAGGGGGTTTTACCGTGTTTATTTGAGGGTGCCACTTTAATATCTCGTGCTTCCCCTATGTTATCCCGTAGTCTGTTTTGTTGACTTTATTGTAAATAAAAATAACTGAAGGCTACTAGCAGTGTGTGTCCGAACTCATCTTTGACCGAACCTGTCTGCTGTGATAGTTGCGACTCTCTGGTATATCATACCCCAGGGGGAGTCGTAACAGTTATGGATATGGTTTTGGTTATGGATATGGTTTTGGTTATGGATATGGTTTTGGTTATGGATATGGTTTTGGTTATGGATATGGTTTTGGTTATGGATATGGTTTTGGTTATGGATATGGTTTTGGTTATGGATATGGTTTTGGTTATGGATATGGATATGGATATGGATATGGATATGGATATGGATATGGATATGGATATGGATATGGATATGGATATGGATATGGATATGGATATGGATATGGTTTTGGTTATGGATATGGTTTTGGTTATGGATATGGTTTTGGTTATGGATATGGTTTTGGTTATGGATATGGTTTTGGTTATGGATATGGTTTTGGTTATGGATATGGTTTTGGTTATGGATATGGTTTTGGTTATGGATATGGTTTTGGTTATGGATATGGTTTTGGTTATGGATATGGTTTTTGTTATGGATATGGTTTTGGTTATGGATATGGTTTTGGTTATGGATATGGTTTTGGTTATGGATATGGTTTTGGTTATGGATATGGTTTTGGTTATGGATATGGTTTTGGTTATGGATATGGTTTTGGTTATGGATATGGTTTTGGTTATGGATATGGTTTTGGTTTTGGTTATGGATATGGTTTTGGTTATGGATATGGTTTTGGTTATGGATATGGTTTTGGTTATGGATATGGTTTTGGTTGTGGATATGGTTTTGGTTATGGATATGGTTTTGGTTATGGATATGGTTTTATGTTATGGATATGGTTTTGGTTATGGATATGGTTTTGGTTATGGATATGGTTTTGGTTATGGATATGGTTTTGGTTATGGATATGGTTTTGGTAATGGATATGTTTTTGGTTATGGATATGGTTTTGGTTATGGATATGGTTTTGGTTATGGATATGGATATGGATATGGTTTTGGTTATGGATATGGTTTTGGTTATGGATATGGTTTTGGTTATGGATATGGTTTTGGTTATGGATATGGATATGGTTTTGGTTTTGGTTTTGGTTTTGGTTATGGATATGGTTTTGGTTATGGATATGGTTTTGGTTATGTATATGGTTTTGGTTATGGATATGGTTTTGGTTATGGATGTGGTTTTGGTTATGGATATGGTTATGGTTATGGTTATGGTTATGGATATGGATATGGTTTTGGTTTTGGTTTTGGTTATGGATATGGTTTTGGTTATGGATATGGTTTTGGTTATGGATATGGTTTTGGTTATGGATATGGTTTTGGTTATGGATATGGTTTTGGTTATGGATATGGTTTTGGTTATGGATATGGTTTTGGTTATGGATATGGTTTTGGTTATGGATATGGTTTTGGTTATGGATATGGTTTTGGTTATGGATATGGTTATGGATATGGTTTTGGTTATGGATATGGATATGGATATGGATATGGATATGGTTTTGGTTTTGGATTTGGTAATGGATATGGTTTTGGTTATGGATTATGGATTATGGTTTTGGTTTTGGTTATGGATCTGGTTATGGTTATGGTTATGGTTATGGTTATGGTTATGGTTATGGTTATGGTTATGGTTATGGTTATGGTTATGGTTATGGTTATGGTTATGGTTATGGTTATGGTTATGGTTATGGTTATGGTTATGGTTATGGTTATGGATATGGATATGGTTTTGGTTATGGTTATGGATATGGTTTTGGTTATGGATATGGTTTTGGTTATGGATATGGTTTTGGTTATGGATAAGGTTTTTTGTTTTGGATATGGTTTTGGTTATGGATATGGTTTTGGTTATGGATATGGTTTTGGTGATGGATATGGTTTTGGTGATGGATATGGTTTTGGTGATGGATATGGTTTTGGTTATGGATATGGTTTTGGTTATGGATATGGTTTTGGTTTTGGTTATGGATATGGTTTTGGTTATGGATATGGTTTTGGTTATGGATATGGTTTTGGTTATGGATATGGTTTTGGTTGTGGATATGGTTTTGGTTATGGATATGGTTTTGGTTATGGATATGGTTTTATGTTATGGATATGGTTTTGGTTATGGATATGGTTTTGGTTATGGATATGGTTTTGGTTATGGATATGGTTTTGGTTATGGATATGGTTTTGGTTATGGATATGGTTTTGGTAATGGATATGTTTTTGGTTATGGATATGTTTTTGGTTATGGATATGGTTTTGGTTATGGATATGGTTTTGGTTATGGATATGGATATGGTTTTGGTTATGGATATGGTTTTGGTTATGGATATGGTTTTGGTTATGGATATGGATATGGATATGGTTTTGGTTTTGGTTATGGATATGGTTTTGGTTATGGATGTGGTTTAGGTTATGGATATGGTTTCGGTTATGGATATGGTTTCGGTTATGGATATGGTTTCGGTTATGGATATGGTTTCGGTTATGGATATGGTTTTGGTTATGGATATGGTTTCGGTTATGGATATGGTTTCGGTTATGGATATGGTTTTGGTTATGGATATGGTTTTGGTTATGGATATGGTTTTGGTTATGGATATGGTTTTGGTTATGGATATGGTTTTGGTTATGGATATGGTTTTGGTTATGGATATGGTTTTGGTTATGGATATGGTTTTGGTTATGGATATGGTTTTGGTTATGGATATGGTTTTGGTTATGGATATGGTTTTGGTTATGGATATGGTTTTGGTTATGGATATGGTTTTGGTTATGGATATGGTTTTGGTTATGGATATGGTTTTGGTTATGGATATGGTTTTGGTTATGGATATGGTTTTGGTTATGGATATGGTTTTGGTTATGGATGTGGTTTTGGTTATTGATATGGTTTTGGTTATGGATATGGTTTTGGTTATGGATATGGTTTTGGTTATGGATATGGTTTTGGTTATGGATATGGTTTTGGTTATGGATATGGTTTTGGTTATGGATATGGTTTTGGTTATGGATATGGTTTTGGTTATGGATATGGCTTTGGTTATAGATATGGTTTTGGTTATGGATATGGTTTTGTTTATGGATATGGTTTTGGTGATGGATATGGTTTTGGTGATGGATATGGTTTTGGTGATGGATATGGTTTTGGTGATGGATATGGTTTTGGTGATGGATATGGTTTTGGTGATGGATATGGTTTTGGTGATGGATATGGTTTTGGTGATGGATATGGTTTTGGTGATGGATATGGTTTTGGTGATGGATATGGTTTTGGTGATGGATATGGTTTTGGTGATGGATATGGTTTTGGTGATGGATATGGTTTTGGTTATGGATATGGTTTTGGTTATGGAAATGGTTTTGGTTATGGATATGGTTTTGGTTATGGATATGGTTTTGGTTATGGATATGGTTTTGGTTATGGATATGGTTTTGGTGATGGACATGGTTTTGTTGATGGATATGGTTTTGGTGATGGATATGGTTTTGGTGATGGATATGGTTTTGGTGATGGATATGGTTTTGGTGATGGATATGGTTTTGGTGATGGATATGGTTTTGGTGATGGATATGGTTTTGGTGATGGATATGGTTTTGGTGATGGATATGGTTTTGGTTATGGATATGGTTTTGGTTATGGATATGGTTTTGGTTATGGATATGGTTTTGGTTATGGATATGGTTTTGGTTATGGTTTTGGTTATGGATATGGTTTTGGTTATGGATATGGTTTTGGTTATGGATATGGTTTTGGTTATGGATATGGTTTTGGTTATGGATATGGTTTTGGTTATGGATATGGTTTTGGTTATGGATATGGTTTTGGTTATGGATATGGTTTTGGTTATGGATATGGTTTTGGTTATGGATATGATTTTGGTTATGGATATGGATTTGGTTATGGATATGGTTTTGGTTATGGATATGGTTTTGGTTATGGATATGGATATGGTTTTGGTTATGGATATGGTTATGGATATGGTTTTGGTTATGGATATGGTTTTGGTTATGGATATGGATATGGATATGGATATGGTTTTGGTTATGGATATGGTTTTGGTTATGGATATGGTTTTGGTTATGGTTTTGGTTATGGATACGGTTTTGGTTATGGATATGGATATGGATATGGTTGTGGTTTTGGTTTTGGTTTTGGTTATGGATATGGTTTTGGTTATGGATATGGTTTTGGTTATGGTTTTGGTTATGGTTTTGGTTATGGATACGGTTTTGGTTATGGATACGGTTTTGGTTATGGATATGGTTTTGGTGATGGATATGGTTTTGGTTATGGTTATGGTTATGGTTTTGGTTATGGATATGGATATGGTTTTGGTTATGGATATGGTTTTGGTGATGGATATGGTTTTGGTTATGGATATGGTTTTGGTTATGGATATGGTTTTGGTTATGGATATGGATATGGTTTTGGTTATGGATATGGTTTTGGTTATGGATATGGTTTTGGTTATGGATATGGTTTTGGTTTTGGTTATGGATATGGTTTTGGTTATGGATATGGTTTTGGTTATGGATATGGTTTTGGTTATGGATATGGTTTTGGTTATGGATATGGTTTTGGTTATGGATATGGTTTTGGTGATGGATATGGTTTTGGTTATGGATATGGTTTTGGTTATGGATATGGTTTTGGTTATGGATATGGTTTTGGTTATGGATATGGTTTTGGTTATGGATATGGTTTTGGTTATGGATATGGTTTTGGTTATGGATATGGTTTTGGTTATGGATATGGTTTTGGTGATGGATATGATTTTGGTTATGGATATGGTTTTGGTTATGGATATGGTTTTGGTTGTGGATATGGTTTTGGTTGTGGATATGGTTTTGGTTGTGGATATGGTTTTATGTTATGGATATGGTTTTGGTTATGGATATGGTTTTGGTTATGGATATGGTTTTGGTTATGGATATGGTTTTGGTTATGGATATGGTTTTGGTTATGGATATGGTTTTGGTAATGGATATGGTTTTGGTTATGGATATGGTTTTGGTTATGGATATGGTTTTGGTTATGGATATGGTTTTGGTTATGGATATGGTTTTGGTTATGGATATGGTTTTGGTTATGGATATGGTTTTGGTTATGGATATGGTTTTGGTTATGGATATGGTTTTGGTTATGGATATGGTTATGGATATGGTTTTGGTTATGGATATGGTTTTGGTTATGGATATGGTTATGGATATGGTTTTGGTTATGGATATGGTTTTGGTTATGGATATGGTTTTGGTTATGGATATGGTTTTGGTTATGGATATGGTTTTGGTTATGGATATGGTTATGGATATGGTTTTGGTTATGGATATGGTTTTGGTTATGGATATGGTTTTGGTTATGGATATGGTTTTGGTTATGGATATGGTTTTGGTTATGGATATGGTTTTGGTTATGGATATGGTTTTGGTTATGGATATGGTTTCGGTTATGGTTATGGTTATGGTTTCGAATATGGATATGGTTTCGGTTATGGATATGGTTTTGGTTATGGATATGGTTTTGGTTATGGATATGGATATGGATATGGATATGGATATGGATATGGATATGGATATGGATATGGTTTTGGTTATAGATGTGGTTTTGGTTATGGATATGGTTATGGTTATGGTTATGGTTATGGATATGGTTTTGGTTTTGGTTTTGGTTATGGATATGGTTTTGGTTATGGATATGGTTTTGGTTATGGATATGGTTTTGGTTATGGATATGGTTTTGGTTATGGATATGGTTTTGGTTATGGATATGGTTTTGGTTATGGATATGGTTTTGGTTATGGATATGGTTTCGGTTATGGATATGGTTTCGGTTGTGGATATGGTTTCGGTTGTGGATATGGTTTCGGTTGTGGATATGGTTTCGGTTGTGGATATGGTTTCGGTTGTGGATATGGTTTCGGTTGTGGATATGGTTTCGGTTGTGGATATGGTTTCGGTTGTGGATATGGTTTCGGTTGTGGATATGGTTTCGGTTGTGGATATGGTTTCGGTTGTGGATATGGTTTCGGTTGTGGATATGGTTTCGGTTGTGGATATGGTTTCGGTTATGGATATGGTTTCGGTTATGGATATGGTTTTGGTTATGGATATGGATATGGTTTTGGTTATGGATATGGTTTTGGTTATGGATATGGTTTTGGTTTTGGTTATGGATATGGTTTTGGTTATGGATATGGTTTTGGTTTTGGTTTTGGATATGGTTTTGGTTATGGATATGGTTTTGGTTATGGATATGGATATGGATATGGATATGGATATGGATATGGTTTTGGTTATGGATATGGTTTTGGTTGTGGATATGGTTTTGGTTGTGGATATGGTTTTGGTTTTGGATATGGTTTTATGTTATGGATATGGTTTTGGTTATGGATATGGTTTTGGTTATGGATATGGTTTTGGTTATGGATATGGTTTTGGTTATGGATATGGTTTTGGTTATGGATATGGTTTTGGTTATGGATATGGTTTTGGTTATGGATATGGTTTTGGTTTTGGATATGGTTTTGGTTATGGATGAGGTTTTGGTTATGGATATGGTTTTGGTTATGGATATGGTTTTGGTTATGGATATGGTTTTGGTTATGGATATGGTTTTGGTTATGGATATGGTTTTGGTTATGGATATGGTTTTGGTTATGGATATGGTTTTGGTTTTGGATATGGGTTTGGTTATGGATGAGGTTTTGGTTATGGATATGGTTTTGGTTATGGATATGGTTTTGGTTATGGATATGGTTTTGGTTATGGATATGGTTTTGGTTATGGATATGGTTTTGGTTATGGATATGGTTTTGGTTATGGATATGGTTTTGGTTATGGATATGGATATGGTTTTGGTTTTGGTTATGGATATGGTTTTGGTTATGGATATGGTTTTGGTTATGGATATGGTTATGGATATGGTTTTGGTTATGGATATGGTTTTGGTTATGGATATGGTTTCGGTTATGGATATGGTTTCGGTTATGGATATGGTTTCGGTTATGGATATGGTTACGGTTATGGATATGGTTTCGGTTATGGATATGGTTTCGGTTATGGATATGGTTTCGGTTATGGATATGGTTTCGGTTATGGATATGGTTTCGGTTGTGGATATGGTTTCGGTTGTGGATATGGTTTCGGTTGTGGATATGGTTTCGGTTGTGGATATGGTTTCGGTTGTGGATATGGTTTCGGTTGTGGATATGGTTTCGGTTATGGATATGGTTTCGGTTATGGATATGGTTTCGGTTATGGATATGGTTTCGGTTATGGATATGGTTTCGGTTATGGATATGGTTTCGGTTATGGATATGGTTTCGGTTATGGATATGGTTTCGGTTATGGATATGGTTTCGGTTATGGATATGGTTTCGGTTATGGATATGGATATGGTTTTGGTTATGGATATGGTTTTGGTTATGGATATGGTTTTGGTTTTGGTTTTGGTTTTGGTTATGGATATGGTTTTGGTTATGGATATGGTTTTGGTTTTGGTTTTGGATATGGTTTTGGTTATGGATATGGTTTTGGTTATGGATATGGATATGGATATGGATATGGATATGGATATGGTTTTGGTTATGGATATGGTTTTGGTTGTGGATATGGTTTTGGTTGTGGATATGGTTTTGGTTTTGGATATGGTTTTATGTTATGGATATGGTTTTGGTTATGGATATGGTTTTGGTTATGGATATGGTTTTGGTTATGGATATGGTTTTGGTTATGGATATGGTTTTGGTTATGGATATGGTTTTGGTAATGGATATGGTTTTGGTTATGGATATGGTTTTGGTTATGGATATGGTTTTGGTTATGGATATGGTTTTGGTTATGGATATGGTTTTGGTTATGGATATGGTTTTGGTTATGGATATGGTTTTGGTTTCGGTTATGGATATGGTTTCGGTTATGGATATGGTTTCGGTTATGGATATGGTTTCGGTTATGGATGTGGTTTCGGTTATGGATGTGGTTTCGGTTATGGATGTGGTTTCGGTTATGGTTGTGGTTTCGGTTATGGTTGTGGTTTCGGTTATGGATATGGTTTCGGTTATGGATATGGTTTCGGTTATGGTTATGGTTTCGGTTATGGATATGGTTTCGGTTATGGATATGGTTTCGGTTATGGATATGGTTTCGGTTATGGATATGGTTTCGGTTAATGATATGGTTTCGGTTATGGATATGGTTTCGGTTATGGATATGGTTTCGGTTATGGATATGGTTTCGGTTGTGGATATGGTTTCGGTTGTGGATATGGTTTCGGTTGTGGATATGGTTTCGGTTGTGGATATGGTTTCGGTTGTGGATATGGTTTCGGTTGTGGATATGGTTTCGGTTGTGGATATGGTTTCGGTTGTGGATATGGTTTCGGTTATGGATATGGTTTCGGTTATGGATATGGTTTTGGTGATGGATATGGTTTTGGTGATGGATATGGTTTTGGTGATGGATATGGTTTTGGTTATGGATATGGTTTTGGTTATGGATATGGTTTTGGTTATGGATATGGTTTTGGTTATGGATATGGTTTTGGTTATGGATATGGTTTTGGTTATGGATATGGTTTTGGTTATGGATATGGTTTTGGTTATTGTTACGACTCCCCCTGGGGTATGATATACCAGGGAGTCGCGACTATCACAGCAGACAGGTTCGGTCAAAGATGAGTTCGAACACACATTGCAAGTAGCCTTCAGTAATTTTTATTTACAATAAAGTCAACAAAACAGACTACGGGATAACATAGGGGAAGCACGAGATATTAAAGTGGCACCCTCAAATAAACACGGTAAAACCCCCTCCCAGACAGGTGTCCAAATGAACACCCACAAAAATACAGGACCGAAGGATGCCACCGTTAAACTGATGTAATATAATCTAGACAGGGGAATAACTGTGTCTAAATGCACAAACTATATGTATACCCATGGGTGTCTAAACTTATCTCAAGTCCCCCTATGCAACCCAAAATCATTAACACCACATACAAAATATAACATGGAGTAACGTACTCACAAGCCTGCAACTCAGCAAGGCAAGGGCCAGGGCAAGAAGGGGCAAGAAGCAAGGTAAAAGGCAAGGGCTAAACTGACAACTGAAAAGGCTTTAAATAAGGGCAGGAGGGATGATTGGGGAATTAATTACAGCTGTGTTTGGCCTGGGCAGGGCTCTGTCACAGGGGTGGAGCCAGAGCTGGAGATAAAACACCTCCTACTGGTGTGTCCAGGCTGCCAGCCGTAACACCTCCCCCCTCAAGAGTCAACCTGTTGACGAAACCGAACCACCAACCTGCCCCAATCAATCAATACACTCCTGTTAAAACTCTCCTAAACTTGAGATAGGGCATTGTCCGGTGGGCGTCCGCGCCAGCCGATGACAAGGCGTGGCCGGTCTGGCGGGCGTCCGCGCCGGCCGGTGATGAGCCGTGGCCGATCTGGCGGGCGTCCATGCCAGCCAGAAACGAGACGAGGAAGAGGTCGGTCCGGCGGGCGTCCGCGCCAGCCGATGACAATGCGTGGCCGGTCTGGCGGGCGTCCGCGCCGGCCGGTGATGAGCCGTGGCCGATCTGGCGGGCGTCCATGCCAGCCAGAAACGAGACGAGGAAGAGGTCGGTCCGGCGGGCGTCCGCGCCAGCCGATGACAATGCCTGGCCGGTCTGGCGGGCGTCCGTGCCGGCCGGTGATGAGCCGTGGCCGATCTGGCGGGCGTCCATGCCAGCCAGAAACGAGACGAGGAAGTGGTCGGTCCGGAGGGCGTCCGCGCCGGCCGGTGATGAGCGGTGGCCGATCTGGCGGGCGTCCACGCCAGCCGAGGACAAGGCGTGGCCGGTCTGGTGGGCGTCCGCGCCGGTCCTTTAAGTCTTGGCCAAGCCCCCTTCCTTTAGGAGACACTAGAATTTTAGAACGGTCAGGCACCTTACCCTGGTTGCTTGGAGGGTCGCCAACTCCCTCGTCCAGGGGTGCCAGAGCTTTGCCGCTCTTGCAGTCGCCGGCACCATCATCCAGGGGCGCCGGAGCATTGCTACCACTTCTGGGCGGGCAGTCGCTGGCCAGAACGGTGCTGGGCAGAACAGTGCTAGAAAGAACTGTGCCTGGAAGGCCGGCCGGCACCGGAAGCCTGGTTAGTGGCTTCGGCACGGGTGCGACTGGCGGCCCCAGGGGCGACAGGAGTACTTTGCGTGGCCTCGGCACCGAAACTTGGGGTGCTTTCTGCAGGTTGATCCTCGCGGCGGGCATTTTCTTCTTGCCTTGTTCTTTTTCCAGCCGCTCTTGCTCCAATTTTTTTCTTTCTAAATTTTCCTGCTCCAAAATATTTTCTCTTTCAATCAGTTCTTTTTCTTTCCGCTCTGCTTCCAAGGCCTTTTCTCTTTCTAGTCGATCTTGCTCTAAGGCCTTTTCTCTTTCTAGTCGATCTTGCTCCAAGGCTTTTTCTTTCTCTTGCCTCTTAAATTCCAAAACTCTTTCTTTCTCAAGCCGTTCTTGCTCAAGACGTGCTTTCTCTAAACGTGCAAACTCCAAAGCTTTTTCTCTCTCTTGCCTCTTAAATTCCAAAACTCTTTCTTTCTCAAGCCGTTCTTGCTCAAGACGTGCTTTCTCTAGACATGCTTTCTCTAGACGTGCAAGCTCCAAAGCTTTTTCTCTCTCTTGCCTCTTAAATTCCAAAACTCTTTCTTTCGCAAGCCGTTCTTGCTCAAGACGTGCTTTCTCTAGACGTGCAAACTCCAAAGCTCTTTCTCCCGCAAGCCATTCTTGCTCCACACGTGCTTTCTCTACACGCTCTAACTCCAAAGCTTTTTCTTTTGCAAGCCATTCTTGAGCTACACGTGCTTCCTCTACACGCTCAAGCTCCAAAGCTTTTTCTTTCTCAAGCCGTTCTTGAGCTACACGTGCTTCCTCTACACGCTCAAGCTCCAAAGCTTTTTCTTTCTCAAGCCGTTCTTGAGCTACACGTGCTTCCTCTACACGCTCAAGCTCCAAAGCTTTTTCTTTCTCAAGTCGTTCTTGAGCTACACGTGCTTTCTCTACACGCTCAAGCTCCAAAGCTTTTTCTTTCTCATGGCCAAACTCAGCCACGGCCTGTCCAGGCTTTAATTTGTGATTTCTGAACTTTTGGCGGTACGCCTCAGGCACCAGTTCGTAAACGCGCAACACTGCTCTATTTACCTTATCATATACCAACCTGTCTTCTATCGACAGTGTACTTAAAGCTTCAAGGCCTTTCCCTGACAGTTTCCTTTGTAAGACTAGAGCCCAGCCCTCTTCTGGCCATTTATTGGACAGTGCTATCCATTCAAACGCACCAAACCACGCCTCGACGTTCGTCTCACTGAAAGGCTGTACAAGCGGAAGGCTTTCACTAACTTTAAACCCCCTACTTTCTACCATTTTAGAACTCTTTGAGAGTTCAATGTCCAGCCTTTTTAGTTCAATCTCCTTTTCAAACTCCATTTTCTTGAGGGCCAGCTGATGAGCATACTCCCTATCCCTAGCCTCATATTGCATACGTAATATCTTTAGAGCAATGGGGGCATTTTCCCCAATAGATACAGCACCATATCCCTCTGGTTTTCCTTTTAAACGAGCTCTGGGGTTTATAACTAGAGCCTTTACATTCAAGGTGACACCATCCCTGCCTACCTCATCTTTCTCCATCCTGCCTTCACCGGCCTACTGCACATGCAGTCCGTACCACCAATGACCAAACTGCTGCTAGGATAACAGATCTTAATGATCTCCCGGACGAGCCCCCACTTGTTATGACTCCCCCTGGGGTATGATATACCAGGGAGTCGCGACTATCACAGCAGACAGGTTCGGTCAAAGATGAGTTCGAACACACATTGCAAGTAGCCTTCAGTTATTTTTATTTACAATAAAGTCAACAAAACAGACTACGGGATAACATAGGGGAAGCACGAGATATTAAAGTGGCACCCTCAAATAAACACGGTAAAACCCCCTCCCAGACAGGTGTCCAAATGAACACCCACAAAAATACAGGACCGAAGGATGCCACCGTTAAACTGATGTAATATAATCTAGACAGGGGAATAACTGTGTCTAAATGCACAAACTATATGTATACCCATGGGTGTCTAAACTTATCTCAAGTCCCCCTATGCAACCCAAAATCATTAACACCACATACAAAATATAACATGGAGTAACGTACTCACAAGCCTGCAACTCAGCAAGGCAAGGGCCAGGGCAAGAAGGGGCAAGAAGCAAGGTAAAAGGCAAGGGCTAAACTGACAACTGAAAAGGCTTTAAATAAGGGCAGGAGGGATGATTGGGGAATTAATTACAGCTGTGTTTGGCCTGGGCAGGGCTCTGTCACAGGGGTGGAGCCAGAGCTGGAGATAAAACACCTCCTACTGGTGTGTCCACGCTGCCAGCCGTAACAGTTATGGATATGGTTTTGGTTATGGATATGGTTTTGGTGATGGATATGGTTTTGGTGATGGATATGGTTTTGGTGATGGATATGGTTTAGGTGATGGATATGGTTTTGGTGATGGATATGGTTTTGGTGATGGATATAGTTTTGGTGATGGATATGGTTTTGGTGATGGATATGGTTTTGGTGATGGATATGGTTTTGGTTATGGATATGGTTTTGGTTATGGATATGGATATGGTTTTGGTTATGGATATGGTTTTGGTGATGGATATGGTTTTGGTGATGGATATGGTTTTGGTGATGGATATGGTTTTGGTGATGGATATGGTTTTGGTTATGGATATGGTTTTGGTTATGGATATGGTTTTGGTTATGGATATGGTTTTGGTTATGGATATGGTTTTGGTTATGGATATGGTTTTGGTTATGGATATGGTTTTGGTGATGGATATGGTTTTGGTAATGGATATGGTTTTGGTTATGGATATGGTTTTGGTTATGGATATGGTTTTGGTTATGGATATGGATATGGATATGGATATGGATATGGTTTTGGTTATGGATATGGATATGGTTTTGGTTATGGATATGGTTTTGGTTATGGATATGGATATGGTTTTGGTTTTGGTTATGGATATGGTTTTGGTTATGGATGTGGTTTTGGTTATGGATGTGGTCTCGGTTATGGTTATGGTTTCGGTTATGGATATGGTTTCGGTTATGGATATGGTTTCGGTTATGGATATGGTTTCGGTTATGGATATGGTTTCGGATATGGATATGGTTTCGGTTATGGATATGGTTTCGGTTATGGATATGGTTTCGGTTGTGGATATGGTTTCGGTTGTGGATATGGTTTCGGTTGTGGATATGGTTTTGGTAGTGGATATGGTTTTGGTTATGGATATGGTTTTGGTTATGGATATGGTTTTGGTTATGGATATGGTTTTGGTTTTGGTTTTGGTTATGGATATGGATATGGTTTTGGTTATGGATATGGTTTTGGTTATGGATATGGTTTTGGTTATGGATATGGTTTTGGTTATGGATATGGATATGGTTTTGGTTATGGATATGGTTTCGGTTATGGATGTGGTTTCGGTTATGGTTGTGGTTTCGGTTATGGTTGTGGTTTCGGTTATGGATATGGTTTCGGTTATGGATATGGTTTCGGTTATGGATATGGTTTCGGTTATGGTTATGGTTTCGGTTATGGATATGGTTTCGGATATGGATATGGTTTCGGTTATGGATATGGTTTCGGTTATGGATATGGTTTCGGTTATGGATATGGTTTCGGTTATGGATACGGTTTCGGTTATGGATACGGTTTCGGTTATGGATACGGTTTCGGTTATGGATACGGTTTCGGTTATGGATATGGTTTCGGTTGTGGATATGGTTTCGGTTGTGGATATGGTTTCGGTTGTGGATATGGTTTCGGTTGTGGATATGGTTTTGGTTTTGGTTATGGATATGGTTTTGGTTATGGATATGGTTTTGGTTTTGGTTTTGGATATGGTTTTGGTTTTGGATATGGTTTTGGTTATGGATATGGTTTTGGTTATGGATATGGATATGGATATGGATATGGATATGGATATGGATATGGATATGGATATGGATATGGTTTTGGTTATGGATATGGTTTTGGTTGTGGATATGGTTTTGGTTGTGGATATGGTTTTGGTTTTGGATATGGTTTTATGTTATGGATATGGTTTTGGTTATGGATATGGTTTTGGTTATGGATATGGTTTTGGTTATGGATATGGTTTTGGTTATGGATATGGTTTTGGTTATGGATATGGTTTTGGTTATGGATATGGTTTTGGTAATGGATATGGTTTTGGTTATGGATATGGTTTTGGTTATGGATATGGTTTCGGTTATGGATATGGTTTCGGTAATGGATATGGTTTCGGTTATGGATATGGTTTCGGTTATGGATATGGTTTCGGTTATGGATATGGTTTCGGTTAATGATATGGTTTCGGTTATGGATATGGTTTCGGTTATGGATATGGTTTCGGTTATGGATATGGTTTCGGTTATGGATATGGTTTCGGTTATGGATATGGTTTCGGTTGTGGATATGGTTTCGGTTGTGGATATGGTTTCGGTTGTGGATATGGTTTCGGTTGTGGATATGGTTTCGGTTGTGGATATGGTTTCGGTTGTGGATATGGTTTCGGTTGTGGATATGGTTTCGGTTGTGGATATGGTTTCGGTTGTGGATATGGTTTCGGTTGTGGATATGGTTTCGGTTGTGGATATGGTTTCGGTTGTGGATATGGTTTCGGTTGTGGATATGGTTTTGGTGATGGATATGGTTTTGGTTATGGATATGGTTTTGGTTATGGATATGGTTTTGGTTATGGATATGGTTTTGGTTATGGATATGGTTTTGGTTATGGATATGGTTTTGGTTATGGATATGGTTTTGGTTATGGATATGGTTTTGGTTATGGATATGGTTTTGGTTAAAGATATGGTTTTGGTTATGGATATGGATATGGATATGGATATGGATATGGATATGGATATGGATATGGATATGGATATGGATATGGATATGGATATGGATATGGATATGGATATGGATATGGATATGGATATGGATAAGGATATGGATATGGATATGGATATGGATATGGATATGGATATGGATATGGATATGGATATGGATATGGATATGGATATGGATATGGATATGGATATGGATATGGATATGGATATGGATATGGATATGGATATGGATATGGATATGGATATGGATATGGATATGGATATGGATATGGATATGGATATGGATATGGATATGGATATGGATATGGATATGGATATGGATATGGATATGGATATGGATATGGATATGGATATGGATATGGATATGGATATGGATATGGATATGGATATGGATATGGATATGGATATGGATATGGATATGGATATGGATATGGATATGGATATGGATATGGATATGGATATGGATATGGATATGGATATGGATATGGTTTTGGTTTTGGTTTTGGTTTTGGTTTTGGTTTTGGTTTTGGTTTTGGTTATGGATATGGATATGGATATGGATATGGATATGGATATGGATATGGATATGGATATGGATATGGATATGGATATGGATATGGATATGGATATGGATATGGATATGGATATGGATATGGATATGGATATGGATATGGATATGGATATGGATATGGATATGGATATGGATATGGATATGGATATGGATATGGATATGGATATGGATATGGATATGGATATGGATATGGATATGGATATGGATATGGATATGGATATGGATATGGATATGGATATGGATATGGATATGGTTTTGGTTTTGGTTTTGGTTTTGGTTTTGGATATGGTTTTGGTTTTGGTTTTGGATATGGTTTTTGTTTTGGACATGGTTTTGGTTTTGGATATGGTTTTGGTTTTGGTTTTGGCTTTGGTTATGGATATGATTTTGGTTGCTTTTGGGCAGATATCTTCAGCCTGTTCTCTCAGACTTCAGCTACCTCTGCAGAATCATTCCCGACAATGTCGAAAGAGTAGAAGGTGTTAGATGTGGTGGTGTGGAAGATGTATTTGGTCTGTAATTTCCTTGGTTGGAGGCCATTTTGGGTGGTCACTAGGCTTAGCCCAAGCTGGACCATGATATCTCGTCCCAGTAGGCTGATCGGACATTCGGAGCATAGAACAACAGGAGCAAAGACTTTGATTCCGTCCTCATCTTCCATGACGATGGGTTGGGAGTAGAATCTTCTCCGTGGGATGCCGGTTACACCTATAACTTGGAGGGACAGGGTGCTGGGCTTGACTCCTGGAACCTTGTCGGACAGGTTGGTCCGATCGGCCCCTGAATCCACCAGGAACCAAACTGGTGTGCAGTGAGGTCCTACCAAGTGTTGTACTCGGGGTTGGTTGTCCAAAGATTGGGAGTCCGTGGCATAGACTGCAAGGTCCATAGCTGGGAAGGGGAGGGGTTCCTTGTTACCTAGGTTAATTTCTTCTTCGCCCTTGTTTTCCTCGTCCTACCATCCCCTTGTAGATGGTTTGAGGGAGTCCTCTTGGACGGACTTCTGGCGTCATTGTGGTTCATCGTATTGGGGTTCCCTGTCCTCCCGTTGTCTCTGTGGTCCTGAGTAATAGAATCCAAACTGTGTCTTTAGGTGAGACTCTGGACAGTCTCGGGCCCAGTTTCCTTTTTGGTGACAGTTGTAGCATCGTCTTTCAATTCGATCACGGGTTTGCTGGTCAATGTTGCGGGTTCCTGGGGCATTTCTCGGGGATCTGTATCCTCTGCCGACAAACATGGTGGTGGCTTGAAGCACTTCGGTTATCATTTGTGCGCTGGCGGTTACCTGGGCCATTACCTTCTTGGAGCGAATGTTTTCCTCTGCGTGGTTTGCCCATTGGAGTAGGTCAGCGGATGAGGCAGTCTTGTAGGTGACAAAGTGTTTTCTGATGAATCCGGAAATGGGAACTTGGAGTCCTTCGATAAACCATTATTTCAACTGGACTCGGAATGGGACATTTTCATTGCCGACATCCATCAGGCGGCTGTTGGACTTGACACAGCTTTCTAATCTGGCATGGTAATCATTTGTACTCTGGCCCTCTTTCTGCGTACATGTCCTTATTCTTTGGTAGTCGGGGGTCTCTGGAACATTGCCACTGCTCTTCCTAGTAGCTTTTCTATTTCTCCGGTTAGGGCTTGGGAGTCGTAGGCCAATACGTTTCCCCCATGCATCACGTCCTATGAATCTCTCTCTGACTCTGCCCAATCTTTGTTTCACAGAGTTCTTTAAGGCTTTCTCCACTTCAGCTCCATCTAGGTGATAGGATGCCACTAACTCACGGAAGTTTCTGGCCCATTGTTCCGCATTTTCTTCCACATCTCCTAGTCCCTTGCATGCTTACAGGCATTCGGCCTCAGTCCAGGGTGGGTAGACCAATAGGGTGGGTGGTTGTTGTTTCACCCCCCCTCCCACCTTGGATTCGCCGCAGCCATCATTGGGTAGGTTTCGACATTGATTTTTTTCTGTCACCATCGCTTGTGAAGGGGCAGTGGAGCTCCTCTTCCGTTCCAATATTCTCCAGAGTTTTGAGGTCGGTAGGAGTTGCCGGATCTGGTGTGGCCTGTTGACAAAATTGTGTCGTCAGCGCGCGGGGCGGAGGTATCATATTCGAGGGAGGGGGGTTCCAATCCTACGAGGGAGGGGTAAATGGGACCGGTGGGTGACGCCCCTGGAGGAAGAGAGTTGGGCCATCTTTCAGCAGCTTGGGCGTTTTCTGGTTATGTTGGTCTCCGATGGACTTCGGTTTTCTATTCCGGGCTGATTTTCATGGTGGTGATGAGACCTTGTTTACGCTCGTTCTTCTTTTTCTTCTTTTTTTTCGATGTCGTGTAGACGTTTCACACACTGTTCTTTCCATATTTTCAACACCAACAACTGTTTCCTCACTTCCTCTCGTTTCTTTCCCTTTCTCTCCCTTTCCTTTAACAATTCCCCTTTTAAGCTCATCAAACTTTCCATATCCTTCAAATTGGGACAGAAACCAAGTTTCTTCACCCATCTTGGCAGATACAGGCAACTTCCCATACAATGCATTTGCATATATTTCACATCTGGTAACTCTCCGATTTTCATTTTGCAGTCTGACAATAAACCCACCCCTTTTGTTGCTTTCTGACCCATATTAATCACTTACTTAATAGTTTAAACAACAATTATTTTCTAAATAACCCGAAATTGATCTCTACTTTGTGAATCACCCAATATCTCTGAATACACCTAAATCAAATGTCCCTACTTTGTCTTAGTTGAGTCCCTGACTCTATTAACAGACCAAGACTATAAGTCCCTTGCTTATTCTTGTTCTACTTGCATTGGCCCCGGACCCAAAAACTATTACGTTCTATGCAAGGTGGTCCCAGACCATACACTGTTAATACTACCGCAGTGATAATACTATTACAGATACGTTTCAGTCATTTGCAGGGCAAAAAGTAATTGATCAGTGTCGGACTGTTGAGTATTTGTGCTGACATGTCACCCCAATCACAAGACTAAGATTGATTATTCAGTCAGACAGTTGGGTGTTTATGCTGACATGTCAGCCATAAGGATGACTACGATGCTGTTATACTAAAAAAAACTAATACAATATGAACAAGCATTTGCAAAGATACTTTGTCTAATCTTACATGTTCCCCTGCAGCCAAACAAACTGTCAGGGACACATAGTTACTGTGTATTGTGAAGTATGAATGTATTTTATGCTTATTATTATGTCTTTTGGTTTATATAGTGTAGTCACTAGAATAGAATTTTGCATGACCTAGTGGAATCCTCCATCATGACACCTTTTAGTTAGGGGGGTGTCATCTATCACGACACCCCCATTTCTTTGTTCACTTCTTCCCGCCTTAAGTTTGTACCTAGGTCACATGACCCTTTGTTAATAAAACTAGCTCAACTGTTGGAGGTAGGTAGGGATTCGAACTGGTCAGGCTGGGGGGGATGGACACATCTCCCAGCGCTGGCTATTCTGACCCCTCCTTCAGCTGAAGTCTTTGAAAACCTCTGATCCAAAGTTATTGAATGTATATGGTTTTAAACTTGACTTTTTCTGGTGCCGAGAAACCCGGGAATTCATTTCTGAATTACTCGGACCGTGGTGGACTGAAAGCCAAGATTTCTGACGTCAGCTACTCTTACTTTGAAAGAGAGGGCATTTTCGGTCGATCGCGGCCCGTTTGAAGAAGGAACCCGGCCAGAGAGAGGATGCACGCACATATATGTGTGTGTGTGTGTGTGTGTGTGTGTGTGTGTGTGTGTGTGTGTGTGTGTGTGTGTGTGTGTGTGTGTGTGTGTGCGTGCGTGCGCGCGCTCGTGTATGTGTGCGCGTGCGTGTGTATGTGTGCGCGTGCGCGTGTATGTGTGCGCGTGCGCGTGTATGTGTATGTGTGTGCGTGTATATGTGTGTACGTGTGTGTGTACATATGTGTATATATATGTGTAAATATATATGTATATATATGAAATTGAAATACGCCGTGACGCGTTCATAAATCTCGACGATTGCCGCGCAAAATAAGAGTATAAACGACTATCTAGGTGGGTAAATAAGATAATAAATTAGTTGGGACGTCCCTAAAAAATCCTAGAGAAATATCTTAATAGCGTAACATTTGACCATTGTTTGAAAAACGTTCAAAACCAAAGAACGAGAGGAAAAAAGCATCAAAAATGGGCTCTGGGAATAGTAAAGAATATCCAAATGATGTGAAATTCATGCAGAGACATTTTCCTGACAATTGCGCTAATATAGGAGAATGGACCAAAAAGAACCATGTAAATGGTTGGGGGGAGGGAATTGTTAGTGGAACCTTTGCAAACTATTCAAAGGAATTTAGAAGTAAAAAAAGCTGTAAACAAAAGGAAAAAGCAAGAAAAAATATGTATTTAAGAGATGGCGGATTGGGACGGGACATCCCGAGAGAGAACAAGATAAGGGCGGGGGGCTAAAAAGGGCAAAGCACACGTGAAGAAAAAATGGCTGAACCTATAGAAACAAAGGAAAAAATGGCGGCCAACTGGAAAACTGCCTTTTTCCCTAGCCCATCTCCTACGAACCCATCCCAAAACTCGCCAGCAGAACAGCTTTGATTGATACCAGGCCTGCTAAGAGACAGTGGCCCCCTCCTATGCACCCTCTTCGTACAGGCCGTACCAGGCACAGGGGGGGGGGGTGCGGGGGGCTCCTGGAATGCCCAGGGAAGAGACATCTCAAGTTACCTCGCACCAAGGAAGAGCAGACAGAGATAAGGATTTAGAGGCAGATGAAATCAACAATATTAATGATATCAAACGAGAAGAAAACAATGCAAAAATGGCATTGATCCAAATTATTAGGTAAATTGTACCTGACGAGTTTAGATAAAATAATTAATTTAGGATAAGCATGATTTCTATAGGATGGAATAAGATGAATATGTTTAGTGCACGAAACATTATTCATTGTTTTTTCCATCACTAGATGAAATATGCTTTAGCGTGAGTCATATTAATGACTATTAAAATATCACAGTTTGCATTAGCATCAAATAATTGATGTCAACCAAATGCCGTTAACCTAGTTCTTTTGAGAATGATTAGTGCTGATAGGACAGCAAAAGGTGGTTAGCTCCCAAGAAACCCCAGATTGGGGATGGCGCTCTCCACTAGTGACAAAAATTGCAGACCACTGATGTCTTATTATGAATTAGTGTGAGCGTGAATGGTTGTTTGTCTTTTTGTGTTTTTGTGTTTTTGATTGGCCATCCACCAAGATATAATCAATCCGTTAGATATCAAGGTGGAAAAGGATTTAGCAAATTGGAATCAATTCATAAAAACGCCAATACGTCATTTTCAGGGATGGCAGCGAAGGATTGGAAATTTGTGTTGGGTTTAGTCTGTATTACTATTATACATATATGTGTAGTGATTCATTTCTTTGTTAAATCATTAAAAGTATTTCTATTGTTCGGCTCGAGGTCATAAACTGCCGCCTAGTCCACTCTCACATGGACTTCTCCAAGGATTGTTGACGCTACATCTCACCCAGTATCGGGCTGTGAGGGTTGTTGATCGGGCAAGGACTCGGGATATCTGCCATTTCCAACAAAGATGTTGTTTCTGCCACGTCCATAACACTCGTGGCGCACTTCGGGCTTCTTTATGTAATTGTTATATGATTGTTAGGTCAAATGAAGGCGTGATTGTTTTATCCCAAATGCCTTAAAGCCGTACGCAAAATACTGTTCGAGAGGATACTTTTGAAGATCTCCTCCCTTAAGGTTCTCATCTGTGATCTATTGAATTAAATGTCAATAATTGAATGTCTGCCTGCAGTTATTGACAATTACAATGTGAAGGGTAATTATTGATGAACCTATCAATTTCTGAAATCGCCAATAAGCCTTTTTGGATGGCGATGAAAAATCAAGGAAAATTGTTTAGTCCAAAGAAATTTTTTGATGATAATGCATTGAATTGGAGGAACAAATCTGCAATGCGAAATTTTGAAGCACTGAAATGAAAAAACAAAAACAGTGCATCATATGAAATTCCAAAGTACCATTGATTTTTAGTGATAATGGCATCCAGATTGTGTTAACAGATTAATTGACTGAATTGTCAAAATGTTCCATATTTTGTTATGAAATCTTTGCACATACATAACAAGGTCATCCGGACAACAAAATATGGAAATCTTATTTAGTAGACTATAGACAAAACGCCATCATTCACTACACGATTGGAGCTGGATGATTAGACTAATCTGGCTGTATGCGTAAAAGAAAATTCTTTAAAGAAATGCATTGAATTTGGGTTAGCAGAAGTAGACTGTGCTTCTCAACAGGAAACATGGAGAAGACGCACGAGCAAATCAAAATGAGAACATCCGTACAAGTGTTTCTGACCAAATAGCAGACATGAAAATAGCTGAAAAGGAGGATGCAGATCCATCTTTGCACTGTAAGGAGGTTCTCTCAGTTGAAACGTTTGAGGAGACAGGTAAGATAAGCATATTGACGCGATCAGACATAATGGAAAGCATCCAATATTGATTGGAAAGATTGTTGCTCGAGAAGCAATGCCATAAACCATAAGGAACTTTTTATATTAGTTTTATTGTCTCCATAAAAGAGTGAAAGCATTTCACTTGAGAACAAACCTTTTTACAGATTTTTAAAGTAAACGATTAGAGAGAAAAGAGAGACTACAATAGATAGATATGCAGTGTTCTCGTTACCTCTGCGTCCTGCGTCTGATACGCACAGCTTTTCTTCCAGACGCACAATTTCAAGTAATGTGCTTTTTTCGGACGCAAAGAAATTTTTATCAATAAAAAAACCAAAACACATATATCCGATAGCAAACCAATTTATTCCACATAATCTTTGCGAAATAATTCTCGCGTGAACGAGACTAGCAGACACTAGCAGACGAAGGAGAGAAAGCGATAGCAAGAGTTTCGTAATAGTGTAAGAAAGATAAAAAATGTTTCAGAAAAAGCAAAACAGTCTGGATAGTTATTTCGCAGTTAAAAAATACAACTAGTAAGAAAAGAACTGCAGAAGATTCGATCGATGATCATGAAGCAAAACGGGGGAAGCAAGGAAAAATACGCACATTTCAAAAGACTTTTGGCTGCAAAGAGAGGAGGATCTACGAGCTGAAAGACTAGTACAATGATAAATAAACCCTAACCCTAAACCATATAATAAATAAATTAAATCTGAATGTTTATATATCGTTGCTTATGTTTTATTTGCATCCGTAGTATGTTGGGACTCGTGACAAGTTTCCTGGGACGCACAGTTTTCAGACAAGCGAATCCATGGGACTCGCAGTGTGCCAATTGTAAAATTATCACTGGATATGTAACTAAATTTTTATTTTATGCCTGACTTTTGGAAAATGTTGATTAAGAAAGGTTTATAGGAGATGATTGGCAAACTCCAAAGACAATGGAATGTTACATTTGATAAAAAAAGACTACTAGTTTGGGATATTTTAGAATTTCAAACAACTGAGTTTAATATGCATCTCAATACACATTGTTAATTGAATTGGGACTTGATTACTAAACTTTTTATAAGTAATGAGTTTTGATTGCTCTAAAGGACAATTATGCTAGAAAATGTTAACCCTGATAAACAAGGCGTGGTTACAGATTAGTGGCTTCAATTCTTTTCAGAATTATTAATGTTTACATTTGTTTCTGCATATTAATTGATGTGAATGTAACAGTTGTAGAGAGCGGGAAAGCTGTTTTCCTGAGGCGAAAGCAGCCTGGTTCGCTTTTTGTATTTTTCCTATTTTTAGCATGATTAATTAATTTGTGTAATTGCAGGAAAGGAAAAATCAAATATAGTTTTTGATCTTAACAAGGAAGCAGTGATCACAATAGAATAACGGCTAGTATATCTACTTTTGACTGATAAAGCATTCAGATTTTCACAAACAAAGTGATGGAATAAGTAAGATTGTTGTGATTTTTGTTCATTTGAGAATTAAGCCCAACCAAGTGGCCGTATGCAGGTGTTGAGTACGCGCTAAAGACGACCGCAGCGAAACCAGCAGCGCAAACACTTACTGCAAAGTATTCACAACAACAAAAGCTGAGTCGAAAACAGTATTGCTTGATATGCAAAACATTGCATCACAAAAGGTAGAGATGCATCTATACAGAAAGTCACAGAACAGTCTGCAGAAGACATGTACACAGCTAAAGGCCTAGCGTGCCTACCAAAAAATTATTCCACAATTGAGCCATGGATTGAACCATGTCTCAACAGGGGGGATTATGGACATGGTACAGCGTGTTTGCCATGTCCCAGAGGTCTAAATACCTACTTTTAAATTTTTTGTAGGAACTGTTTGATTTGTTGCAGACATGGTGTGCAAGGTAACCTCAGGCCCAAACGAGGACAACGTCCAAAAGAGTGTGGGACTGGTAGACGAAACAAACGTTCATGGAAGACCATTTCAACATCCTCTATGGGAAGGTGCAACATGACAAAAGGCTAAGGGCAAGGCAAACCTAATCACAGAATGGTTGGTAACATGTTTGGAGAAGCTTGTCCAAAGAACATGCAAGCTGCCGTGATCCCCTTTTGTCTACTTTACAGGAGGTGGTGAAGCCAGGTGACTGGATGCTGATCTGAGTCATAAAAAGGAAGTCCTGGTTCTCTCCACGATGGGAAGACCCATTCGTGGCCCAACTCACCAACCTCCACTGCTGCAAAGATTGTTGAAATGTCAAAGTGGATTCACCAATGCCAGGTCAAGGTAGTTCGAAACACAGGTGACTCTAAGTCGACTGGAAGTTGGACGGTATCAAAACCCTTGTCCGTGAAAAACTCATCAGTCTACTCACCTGCAACGAGCACCCCTCACTTAACCTTGAGCTTCCATAGACTTTGCACCTCACATCACAGTGACTGCACTGTCAGTGACTGCCTGGGCGTGTCTGAACGCCCCGCCCACAGAGACTCGAGTTGGAAAACAAGATGGTGACATACTTCTATCACAGAGGTGAGTAAATTGGTATGAAAAGAACAAACTGGAGAACTACTATGAAAAAGATGTGTGGTATCCTGACATCCTGAATTCACTGGGTCCAGACGTCACACTTAAATCTAAAGTTAGGCAGATGAGATGCATTCCTTTTAAGGGTAATGAACATAACAGTAAGCGATAAGGGACCAATGGATGGATTATTTTGGTGCCTGGAAAGGTTTGATAGGCAACATCCTCATATCTCCTGTAGTGCTCATTACTCTGCTTATTCTTTGTAGCTGTTGTATCTTCCCCTTAGCTCGTTCTAGTTACTCGATTGATCGATAAAGCAGTGGGACCAGGCCCTAGAGGTCAGTATGCCCAGTTGCGCCAAACTGACCCCTCTGCACGTGTTCATGGATATACTAATGTAGTGCTTCTTTGTTTTTTATACTAATATAGTTTTTCATTTCATTTAACACTAGCCTGTGTGGTGTTGTTGATGTGGTCTCTTGGGGAGACCAAGAGAGGGAATGAAGAATATGACATATTTTAATCATTCTCTTAGTATAGCTGTTTCATTTCGATATTGTATTTGGCTCATTCTTTTTGTTGTGGTGGTCTTGTTTTGGTATCGCCACTGCAGGGTTCGGCTCCTGTTCTCAACTCAATTACAATATG
The DNA here is from genome assembly GCF_051989575.1 of Stigmatopora nigra. Taxonomy (NCBI): domain Eukaryota; kingdom Metazoa; phylum Chordata; class Actinopteri; order Syngnathiformes; family Syngnathidae; genus Stigmatopora; species Stigmatopora nigra. Next base: position 557,242 of record NW_027551613.1, read on the forward strand.
AACAAAAGGATTGGTATTGGTCTAAGATTCTTCAATTACAATATGAAGAGAAGGATTGGTCTGAGATTCTTCAATTACAATATGAACAAAAGGATTGGTCTGAGATTCCTCAATTACAATGTTAACAAAAGGCTCTTTCTGAGATTCTTGTTTCGAGGTTGGATTCACACTGATAAGAGAACAGATAGAGAAGGACTTCAGAGGGCAGAGGAAACAAAGATCAGGGTGGATGGTCGGGACTTCATAGGACCAGCGGAGACAGAGGTCTGGATGATGGGCATTCGAGGCTGGAAGGTGTGAAGTCCGGAGAAACCCCCCTCACAGCAGTCATGGACCAGCCCGCATCTCATTGTTAATCAGCGAATGAATGTGCATTTTTGTTATACTATAAATGGGCAAACGCGGGTTTGGACAATGTCTTTTCCATCCTCCGCTTGGGACATCAACACTCAGCGGGCTTATTCTTTGGGAGGGAGACCCGGAGCTCTGTATGAATCAATTTGAATGGAATAAATCATCTGTGGATAAACTCGCTCAACCCTGGTTTGTCTCCTCCGATGCTGAAGATGCTCCATTGTTAGACGGGATAAGACAGAGTTATGGAATTGGAGTAAGGTGATAACAGTAGTCTAACAGTAACATATGTCATATTCTTCCGTAGAGTTTGAAGACTGGGACGTTTTAATCTTGTTTTTGGTTCATTACAGTGAAGCTTGGGTGTCCCCGATCTGACCCCTCTGCACCCCGCTGAACCCACAAATCATCGCAGTGAAGCGGGGCTTTGCATCGCTTCTTTGATTACACGCGTCCACCTGTGCATGCGCGGTAACATACGCGAGCCATGCGCGAGCGCAGTGTTGCCGGGACATCTGGACGGTCGCCTGAGAGGGCGGAACCCCGGGACCATCACGGACCATCAAGCATATAAAAAGCTGCGTAACTTGTGTGGGGTTGTTCTTTTGACCCAGAGCTGTGGTGGGAAGCAGCTCTGAATTTGATTTATATAATGGGAATAAATACACTGTGGAGAAACCCGGCGCATCTTGGTCATCTCTAATAGGTGCCAAAGGTGCTCGGGGACCTGCGCTTTCTGATGGCGTCACAACAACGATCGGCGCTTTACGGACTTAAAAACCACACGTGCAAAAAGTACAAAACAATCAAATATATTAAATGAAACAAGAATAAATCATTTAAGCCTAATGCACGAGCTTCGCGCAGGGTTAAAAGCTAGGGAATATTTTTTTTCTAAAGTTTGGGCTATGGGCAAAATGGACAAGAAGAGATGTATGTTGTTTTATATAAAATTTTTGTGTGATGTCGTTACTCGTTATAAGCATTACGACTCTCAAGAACGACTGGCACAAAAAGGCAATGGAAATTGGCGAGAACTTCGACTCATCGGCCAATCATACTGCGAGCTCAACGATACGTCATCAGAAATCGCAGGCCCTCCAGCAGATCTGTACCTCACGCTGCCAATAATATATCCCCAAGAAGGAAAAAGATATCTACCCCGTATAAAGTTTTCAATATTGCTTGCTTTGATAGTCAGGAGGGATTGTGATAGAAATGAGTGGATTCTGTGGACGAGCCAAACCGACCGTTTGTGGTTTTGACTGCGAGGCGGAGGGCGAAAAGTACGACTATCATCAGGAGATTGCCAGGTAGAATTTAACTAACATCGCATCAGTTCCCACGTCGGATAAAGGAAACCCCCAAATAGGTTTATATGGGTTTGAGCAGAAATTATTGTTTAATAGTCGTACCAAATGAGGGACAATTTCCGTTGTATGTTTAGTCACGCCTGGCTAAATTTAGGAAAATGAGATGGTATAAGCAATGTATAAATTGTGATTAATTACATACATGCCAACCTCTGCCGATAACTGCCCTTATAAATGATTATGATTCCCCTTACAAACCCCAAAAAACCTTACAAACACCGTACGACGCATGTTTACTCGCGGTAACCAGACAGTGTAATAGAAATAACATAGGTAATTTGCATACAAAGTCTTTTATTCAATTGAAAAAGTTTACAATGCAATAAACTGTGCATTCAGTGGTTCATATTGTAAGCCAATGTGCATGATTTAGCAGACTTTATCTGCTCTAATGAGGGTCACTTGTGAGCAACAGTTGTCACAGTTCAATTTCATCTGTAATAAAGAAGTAAGAGTGTCTATTCCCATTGTCTTTCTGTACTCTGTACGAATTTTCCTCACAAGGCTGAAAACCTGCTCGCTATCAGCATTACTGTGAGGAAGGCTGAGTAAAATTAGATACATCTTTCTCATCAGTGGAAAGCAATCCAGCCCCAAACCAGTTTTCATTTTGAACACATGAGGCCAAAATGTCTCTGGACGAATTGGTTGCCCACCCTGACTTTTCTGAGGGAGAAGATCATCGGGTATTAGTTGAAAGTCTTCTCATTCATCTTTTAATTGTTCCTGATCAAAGTCTGGTGTAAACCTGTTTGCAAGCTTAACAATGCTTGTGTAATCCAACATCTCTCTTTCTTGGGTCCAACACCACCAAGTCACTCAGTATTGTATTCTGAAATGGAAATTTTTGTATCATTTAGTTACAACAGCCTCGTAGAAGGAGCGAACAGAGGGGGAAAAAGTTGCTTGCATGGCTGGTGTGATGCTTTGCCTGATTTCATCCTCCTCATCCTCCCTGTTGCGCAAGCCAACACCAAGCCCGCTATCCTCATGCTGCAGGCATCTGTTTGTATAATTAACTGCCAGCAGGCTATCAGCAGATTTGACATGTTCCATTTGCACAAATTTCACCAAGAGTTTCTCAAGAGTCTTTCCATTTCTGGTAGCAAATCTCCAATCATACATGCCTCTGTTTGGAACACAATATTGAATTGATTTATTTGAGGCAGGATGAAGCTGAGGAAGTGGAGTGTGAGGAGAGTAACAGGGTCTTGAAGTCGATCATGGATGCTTTTCACTTTACCTGCCCTTTCTACATCCGCATGGCTAGCGAGGTAGCTTTTGAGTTCTTTGTACTGAGACAATGTTCTTTCAACCACTTTTTGCAGAGACAACAATCGTGTCGGACAATGCTTTAGGATTTTTTTTTGCTCGGAATTTGTAAAGTCCTAAACCTTTTTAAAATCCTCAATTCATTTGTAACTATTTAGAAAATATATAAAATATATCCACCAGCAAGTCATCTATGTTTACTGGCAATGTCTTCAGTCCATCTTTGACACACAGATTGCCGAGATGACAAATGCATCCAACACTAAAATCAGCCCCATTTTTCTTTTATCCTAGACAAGACAGTTTTTCTTTCCAACCATGGTGTTGCAATTGTCGCTTGCAAATCCCACAACGTTACTCCATGGAATGTCATTTTCTTGTAAAATGTTGTCAATAACGGCAAAGATTGATGCTGTTGTGCCTGATGCCAACTCTGGTAAATCGACGAGTGTGGTATTTGTGTTCTCCCTATCAAAGAAGTGAGCTAACACAACAAGTCACTTTTTGGTAGTACGATCATTGCTTTCATCAATAATGAGGGTAAACGGGTGAGTTCTGCAATACTGAATGACGTCTTGGGTGTAGCCATGTGCAAGGCTCTCCTGAACAATCACCGTAGCCTTGGTCTTCCGACATGCAAACTCCTGCAAAAATATAATATTAAAATATACAATTTTAATCATATAAATATATATTCAACAATGTACACAATTCTTTCTGGGAAAGAAATCTGTATGTATATGTGTGTAGCAACACAGTTGGTAAATTATAAATATTTTTCACAATTAAAGTTGGCAGCAGTGTCAGGAACTCAGTGTTTTGTTCTCATAACAGGTATAATGTATGAATTATCAAAATTAAATAACAAATGGGCTTTTCCCAAGGCCGTTATGGTTGACACGGTGCCATAAATGCTGATTCATTGTAGATATGGATGATGATGATAATAATAATAATAATAATAATAATAATAATAATAATAATCATAATAAAAAATTACCTTAGCTCTATGCATCCGGAAACTTAACTTTCACCAAATCCGAGAAGTGGTCCGCAGCTGTGAAAGCAATGTTGTGCTCAGCAAGAAAATGGCAAAAGAGAATTTCCGCATTTGTTGTCTTTTGGGATGCTGCAGGATTTGCGGTAGAGACAAAGTGCTTGGTTAATGGGACATGTGAATTGTTTTTTTTTTCACATTCTCCACGTGTCTGGCAGTTTTAAAGTGGCTCTTCAGATCGTAAAATCCACTCGCAGCAACTTTTACGTCTTAATTGCAAGGGACACAGAATGAGAATTGAGTGCCTTTTAACGATGCTTTAATCCAGCCAGCATACTCACCTTGAAGTAACTCCCATTCTTTCTGGTGTCGACCCGATCCTTGAGTTCTTCGTTTCTTACTAGGTGGCTCCTCCATGCTTGCTTCCACGATATTTACTCTATGTATATCTACGCATGCGCATGTCATCCTTTATTCATATTGCCGTACGCACCGCTAAAAAAAATACATACGATTGAGGATAATTTTTTCTACTATACCGTGACAATAGTAAAGATCGATGACGGTAGCGTCATTGGCTACCAGCCTACGAGACTATCTGGATTTTAGCCAAAACGGTCTTGTTGAGATCGGTTTTCATAAATATTGGCAATTTGAAAAATAAATTCCCCGTACAAAAATCGGTGTACGGCGTACATGATTTGAGATGGTAAAAAAAACGTATAAAATACGTATAAAACGTACAAGTTGACAGGTATGGATTATTCTCTTGCTGTCATGTTAGTGTTATTTTCTTTGCTATGAAAGTTTTCTTTTGACAGAACATAGACAAGACACGGATTAGCTTCAGTAGTCACGTCTTAGTGGTTTGTTTGGGAAAAATGCACCCTCGTGTTATCGTCTGAATCTAATATTTAAATTCTTTCGGTGGGCTTTAACCTAAACATTTGTGGAGGTACAATTCGTTCCGGGACTAAGCTTGTATGTCTATTTTCGCAACTCAAACGAACGTTGAAGTAAAAACAAATTAATTTGTTCCAATTCTCTGAAAAAACACCAAAAACAGGATCTTGGGTTGGAAAAATGTTTTATTTCTTCTAATATGCCATCTATTGATAAAGTAACACATAACTAGTGGTTTAATAGTAAGAAAATGTGTTTAATTGAAGTAAAATTAGACGCATTTCGAAGGGGGAAGAGAGAGACGGACAGAGAGAGGGGTGGGGCTGTTAATTCGTTCCAACCCTCTGAATAAAGACCAAAAAAAGGATATTGGATTGGAAAAAATGTTTTATTTCTTCTAATTCGCCATCTATTAACAAAGTAACACAACTAGTGGTTTAATAGTAATAAAATGTGTTTTATGTAACTAAAATTGGGCGGTGTAGTCTGCACGAGTATACTTCATTACCCAGAAAGCCCCCTTTTTGCGGAAACTCGTCTGAATAAATCGTTCAGTGCTCGTTGATATATGTTTAGGCGAAAGAGATGCGTCAAAAAAAGACAATGCGCTACAATGATAAACAGACTCTCATGTCATGGCCACTTGCCTTGGTCGCATCTCGAAATTTTGATCCTATTGCGGGCGAATTATTCGATCGAAATTTTCGTCGTACCACGAGCATGTCATACCTCGTACAAATTCAATTAAGTCCCTTGTAAGCTTCATCCAAGTTGAACGTCCTAAAACTGACTGCAGATGATTCAAAATATACAAAAAATATTTATATCTTCAATTCTACTCCCCTGCTGTTTGCCTTAACATTTTTTTGCTCTCCCCCAGGTCAAGGTATGGTGATATGCTCTATGATCAGGATAGGGTGAGTTAACACATAATGACAGAAAACACTTCACACTTTAATATCCAAAGTACAGTTGCCAAATACAGTGGGGCAAATAAGTATTTAGTCAACCATAAATTGTGAAATTTCTCCGAACTTGAATAGATTAGAGAGGTCATTAATTGTCCACATGGGTAAACCACAACCATGAGAGACAGAATGTGAAAAAAAATCAGAAACTCACATTGTTAGATTTTTAAAGAACTTATTTCCAAAGTAGAGTGGAAAATAAGTATTTGGTCACCTACAAACAAGCAAGATTTCTGGCTGCCAAAGGGGTCCAACCTCTACTAACGAGGTCTCCACTCGTTACCTGTATTAATAGCATGTTTTAACTCATTAACGGTATGTGAGACACCTGTCCACAACCTCAGACTCTCACACTCCAAGACCAAAGAGCTGTTAAAGGACACCAGAGACAAAATTGTAGACTTGCACCAGACTGAATCTGCAATATGTAAAACACTTGGTGTAAAGAAATCAACTGTGGGAGCAATTATTTGAAAATTGAAGACATACGAGACCACTGGTAATCTCCCTCAATCTGTGGCAAAATGCAATATCTCACTCTGTCGCGTCAAAATGATAACAAGAACGGTGAGCAAAAATCCCAGAACCACACAGTGGAACTTAGTGAATGACCTAAGAGAGCTGGGACCACAGTAACAAAGGCTACTATCAGTAACACAATGTGCCGCCAGGGACTCAAATCCTGCACTGCCAGACGTGTCCCCCTGCTCAAGTCAGTACACATCCTCTATGGTTTGCTAGAGAGCATTTCGATAATCCAGGACTGGAAGAATGTGTTATGGTCTGATGTAACCAAAATAGAAGTTTTTGGTAGAAACATGGTGTAAGATAGGACAAAGTCTCTTTGCAATTGCTTGTTAATAATGTATTAGTTTTTGTGAGTATAACAGCATCGTAGTCATCCTTATGGCTGACATGTCAGCATAAACACCCAACTGTCTGACTGAATAATCAATCCGAGTCTTGTGATTGGGTTGACATGTCAGCACAAATACTCAACTGTCCGACACTGATCAATTACCTTTTGCCCTGCAAATGACAGAAACGTATCTGTCCAAAGTCCTAGTGACAATTGTCAGTTTTGCCTGCATTTAGGACACACTCACTGGTCATTCGACTAGAGTTGCAGGAACATCGCGTTGAACAGGACCCCACTGTAGGAACTCTCACTGTCCACTTTGCAGTCTGGTAAAGAAACCTATTTTCTATTTAAATTGATCTCACTCTTTCTTAGCCTGCTCCTGAAGTTGCATTTTCAGACCTAACACATAGGTTCTTGATTTTGGAGAAAAAAAATACCGAATTGAACAGTTCCAAAGCGAGTTGGCCACATTCCACAATACAAGGAAACAATTGCAAACCCTGTCAGCCAGCCTATGTTACATTCCGTCAGGCGAACAAACAATTACAAGGCCAGCTAGTTAGGTATCTTATATTTCGTGGTGCAAACAAACAATTGCAAGGCCAGCTAGTTCGGTATCTTATATTTCGTGGTGTGAACAAACTATTTTAGTTAGCCTATCCTACATTCTAGTTGCTAGTTAGCCTATCGTACATTCCACAGTCTTAACAAACAATTGTAAAACCGGTCTGGCCACATGGCTCGACATGAACAAACAATTATTAAACCAGTTGGCAGGTCTACCCCACATTGACAAAATCAAGTTTTATTGTGAAAATACGATAAATACGTGATATTTACCGTATTTTCTTTTACAGACTTAAAAAAAAGTTCAAATCTTACATTACACTAAATTTAAATCTTCCTATGCAATAACCAAGGCCAAAAGGTTAATGTATTCCACCGCGGCTTTCGGGTGAACTTTCTTCTTCATACGTGTTGGCAAGGTAGGTCACTCACTCATACACTACTCATGTTTTTTGATTATTTCGTGCGTAATTTCTATTGTCACCATATGCCCTTTATTCGCACTACCCGTCATCGCACGAGCTTGCTTTGGAGCCATTGTCTTTGCCTTAATTCTGCAGTGACTTAATGCAAAAAAAAATAAAAAACAGAAAAACTGCAACGTTCCGCCTAGTGCTCACAGATATCTCTTAACAAGGGAGATGCGGCGAGAAAGACTGAAATCACAACCAACCTCTCGCGTCTGCCACCTGGCTCTTATGCTCGTATCACAAAATCTGTCTCGTATCTCAAGGCAAATATTGTCTCGGAATTTTACCCGTATCTCAAATTTCTTGTATATCGGGGCACTCGTATGTCAAGGTATTACTGTACAGTAACCCCTGGATTATCACGGTTAATGTAGACCAGACATGACCGCGGTAGATGAAAAAACGCAAAATAGGGTCACCCTCTAAAAAAATATTTTTTTGCTTTTGTTTATTTTTTTTTACTTGAATACGTAGTTCTAGTAGCAAGCGCAGTACAGGGGAGTGGCTTCCGCTTGCGAGTTTTCAGCGTGGATTTAAAAAAAAATTTTCGGACTTCCTAAAAAAAAATCCCCCAGAAAAAAAATCTGCAATGTAGGGAAACCGTGAAAGTAGAAGCCGCAATATTCAAGGGATCACTGTACTTGCATGAATAAGCGTGGACTCAAACATGACAGGTAACAAAACGACCTATAATACACCATTGTCTGTTATAAAAGAATCAGTCAAAGCATTTGTTCTTTTTTTTAAGCTTGAGCATGGTAGAATTTGTGGATTAATGCTGGCTTTACTGAAGCCAGTCAGCAGTATCCCCACACATATGATCCGAGTGATTGAATAAGAATGTAAGGGAAGGCATCCCCTTCCAAAAAACTTGTCGCTGCTTCTTCCCGGCCACGCCCGGGTCATCAAACTACATACACAAATAATGCACACCCAGTCCCAAAAAGACAACCATTCCAGCTAAAAGTCACTAAAAAACAACTTAACAAAACAATTACACACCAGCAACACAAAAAGTCCGCAATTTTAAGAAATCTGCTGTAAAAAAAAAAAGTTTCCAATAAGTGGACCTTTTTTCTTCTTTAGAATAAAAAGTACTACCAGGGCATTCGGGAAGCTGTGGCCCTTGTTCAAGCTCAGGGTAAGAAGGTCATTGTCCTGGACATCGGAACAGGCACCGGCCTATTGTCCATGATGGCTGTTAATGCTGGAGCAAACTTCTGCTATGCTGTGGAGGTAATTTCAATTTTGGCTCATCTCATCTCATTTTCTGAACCACTTTATCCTCATTAGGGACACAGCGGTGCCAGAGCCTATCCCAGCTGTCTCCGGGGCAGAGACATATGTGGCCCTATGTGAAAAAATACTAACTGCCTTCTTAATTAAATCAAAAAGTAATTTGTACTAACCACAGTTTTGAAAAAGCTGAATTGGATTTTGCTGGCTGAAACTTGATTGCCATTACATTTGTTGAATCAAGAAATCACTTAAAGAGAACATGTCAAACAAAGTAGGTTGAAGATCTCAAACACAAACACATGAAGTTTAAGAACCAAAGAAATTTGAGAAGAAAATGAGTAATGTGATTAGAACTTTTTTTATTTTGAATACTCATTGAAAAGACTATTGTTTAATCTCTCTCTCTCTCTCTCTCTCTCTCTCTCTCTCTCTCTCTCTCTCTCTCTCTCTCTCTCTCTCTCTCTCTCTCTCTCTCTCTCTCTCTCTCTCCCTCTCTCCCTCTCTCTCCCTCTCTCTCCCTCTCTCTCCCTCTCTCTCCCTCTCTCTCCCCTCTCTCTCCCTCTCTCTCTCTCCCCTCTCTCTCTCTCCCCTCTCTCTCTCTCCCCTCTCTCCCCCTCTCCCCCGCTGCCTCACGAAACGCGGGATTTTTTATTAATTCATCTTCCATACCGCCCATCCTTTGAAAGGGTTGCAGGGGTTGCTGGAGCCTAACAGGCTGTCTTCGGGCGAAAGGCAGAGTACACCCTAGACTAGCTATGGGCAAACTACGGACCGCGGGCCACATCCAGCCCGCTACGCCCTTTAATCCGGCCCGCCGACGTTGTCCAAATGTATTTTTTTTTCCAAAGATGGCGCCGTCAGGCCAGTGGCAGTATCTCTGTCCACTCTTATCGTTTTTTTTGTGTTTTACAGCCCCTCTATCTTTTTTTAAATTACATTTTAATATTTCTTAAAACTTTCCTTTTTACTTTACTTTGTACTTTATACTTTTTACTTTAATGATGAGTACGTTAATACTTTAGTCCTTTTTATTGTTTATGTTTCATATGTACTGTTAACAGATGCAGTTTTTTATATGTATCTTATCTTGTGCTGACCCGGCCCCTCTATCAAAATTTTAAAGTCAATGTGGCCCCCGGGCCAAAAAAGTTTGCCCACCCCTGCCCTGGACTGGTCGCCAGTCAGTCGCATGGTACACAGAGAGACAAACGACCATCCGCACTCTCAATCATCTCAAGTCAGGCGAGTGAACTGCTACACCAGGAGGTGGCTTATTTTTATTTATTTAATTATTTTTAATTTCATAAAAACATGAAATTAAACGTTGAAACTCGTAACCAGAAGCCACTCCTGCTACCAGGACTCGCTATTAGGTGACCCTTTTTTGTGGATTTTCCCATTTCGCTGGGGGTCCAACCTCCCATTAACCGCGATAATCGAAGTATTACTGAAACCCTTTTTAGACATAAATCAGGCAGAAAAAATAATTTTAAAGATTTCAAGGGATAAAAGAGTGCAATGCTTCATAATAGACTTATTTTTCTAGAAATTAAATCTACGTTTTATATATCCCAGTATGCACCACGCACTGCTTACCGGGGGCTGCTTTCCGTAGTTGCGAGACCTGTCTTGCCTCAATATTGATCCTTGTATAATGCACACCAGATTATAAGATGCATGTTCAGCTTTTGAAAAAATGGAGGGCTCTTAGGTGTGCCATATAGTATTTATAGTATTATAAGGGAGTTAATATGCCCTAACATGTCTTTATAAATGCAAAATATCTAATTATTCAATTTGGAAAAAATAAATAAGTCAATCTTGATGAGAACCCGGTGCTTTCTAATTACAGAAATTACAATTTTCTTTCCAAAAGTTTTAGATGTGGTGGCAGCCATATTGCTTCTAATTTCAAAATATCTCGTTTCTTGTGGTGGTTCATACTACTCCAATAGTTGTCACTTTCGTACAAGAAATAAATTGACAAAAAATCGAGGTGGAATTTTGTTTCATTTAAAAATCAAGGCTGCTCGCATATGGCGAAAAAAATGTAGACGCAGCACCCCGACCTGACTAAGATGGCCCCGCGCCGACCTCCCTAAGATGCCCGTGCCCCCCATAAGATGGCTGTGCCCCGAGCAAGCAGTACGGGAACGTTTTGCATTCCAACAAAAATGCACGGGTGCAGCGGTTCTTTGCTCTCCAGTTTGGTGTTTTGTTTTTTCAATCTTATCGTTATTTACTAATATATGCGAGGCAAACATTTTCTAAAGTCGCCAGGATTTAATTACTCTCGGAAGGAGATGCAACATATTCATCACAACCGATTACCAACGGACGTACAATATCGCCGAGGACACCTCCACCCCACCGGGATCTCCGTGGATAGTCGGCCCAATCAGAGTACGCGGAGGCGGCAAAGGGGAAGAAAGCAAAAGCGCGGATGCCGGGCGGGCCTGCCTGCTAAGCTTAGAAAACAACCGCACAGAGGACCGATTCCAAGTATCTTCTTGATCAACGCTAGATCCATCACCGACAAAATGGACGATTTAGAACTTCAGCTTGCAACCAACAGCTTTGTCAGGAACTGCTACATTATTTTCATAACGGAAAAGTGGCTACATCCGCAAATCCCCGACACGGTTGTATCGCTAGCTAACCGGATGCCATTGCGAAATGATCGTTCGAATGAATTATAATTGAAAAGCAAGGGGGGGGGGGGGGAGCTTTGCGTTTACATACACAACGAATAGTGCTGCAACAGTAGGATCATTAACGCTCACTGCTCCCCAGATTTAGAGCTCTTGGCAGCACGGTGCAGGCTCTTCTATCTACCTAGAGAGCTAAGGATTGCCATTATAATCGCTGTTTACATCTCACAGGATGCTAACATTAGCACGGCACTTAGCCTCCTAATAGGGACTGTAAACAAACAGCAGCTTGACCACTCCGATGGAATCTTTATTGTTGCTGGTGACTTCAACAAAGCATGTTTAAAGACTGTTCTGCCGAAGTTTATCCAGCACGTGAAGTGTCATACCAGAGGAGATAAAACACTAGACCATGTTTATTCTAATATCAAACTTGCTTATAGAGCCACACCCTACATTCACCTTGCTGGATAAGACCATCCGTGCCTGTCCCTCACCCCCTCATACACCCCACTCCGGAGGCTAACAAGGCCACAAATAAAGCTAATAAAAACATGGCCCGATGACACCCTTTCTCAGCTGTAGGACTGTTTTTCCTGCACGATTTGGAAACTTTTTGAACACCACAACCTCCAGGACTACACGGACACTGTACTTTCCTACATCAAAAACTGCACGGACAACATCACTGTTATAAACGGATACAGGTTTTTCCAACCCAAAAACCCTGGATAACCAGTGAGTCACTCATCAAATGCCGTAACACCGCCGCCAGGTCAGGGGACAAGGTACAATACAGCGCTGCCAGAGCAGAGCTGAAGAAAGGAATTAAAAAGGCCATGGGAGCATATACAAGGAAAATTGAGGAGCACTTCACAGTAGTACACTGGAGCTTCAGGAACATGAAGTGAGACGGATACTGCGGACTGTGAATACCAGGACGGCTGCTGGCCCTGAAGGAGTACCAGGGAAGATGCTCAAAGCCTGTGCTGACCAGCTGACTGGTGTTTTCACAAAGATCTTCAATTGTTCCCTGCAACAACCCATCATCCCATCCTGCCTGAAATCTGCCACCATTATCCCTGTCCCTAAAAAGCCAACCATTATGCTAGCGGCTATAATAACATAGGCACACTAGCGGCTACCATAACATAGGCACGCTAGCGGCTAGCATAACATAGGCACGCTAGTGGCTAGCATAACATAGGCATGCTAGCGGCTAGCATAACATAGACACGCTAGCGGCTAGCATAACATAGGCACCCTAGCGGCTAGCATAACATACGCTACCCTAGTGTCATGCTAGCACCCTCGGACTAGGCTTCCAATATATTGAGAAAAACTGAAAATATACCCTCAAATGAGACTGAACTCTATCACACGGTGCGTTTTATAGGTAATTTAAAGTTTATGTTACGATACGGGGGCATCCGTCAAGTGACTATCTCTCTCCCTCATCCACGAACTCCCCGTTGCGTGAAATAATGCCTCATTTTATTATTAAACATCATGACCACTAGTTATTTGTTACTGTTAGTATATGATGAATTATAACCAATAAAAATGTTTTTCCATTGTAATATTGGTTGGTTCACCAATAATTATTCCCAAGTTCACCCTTCAATAATTTTTTGAAAATAAGTTCATTTCTAAGGGAAATGTGGATTCGAAATATGAGTAAACTGACATCAGAGCTCTGTGCCGGAATGCATAAAGCTCGTGTCTCAATGTACCACTGTATTTTTCACTTGCATGGTCAGCGACCGCTAGGACAGCCACCCAACCTCTGTCCAGACCTTACACTTCTTTTCTGTTGCTTTATTACATTCATTGGCCATGATTACATAAACGTCTTTTCTGTTGCTTTATTTTATTCATTGGCCATGATTACATAAACGTCTCAACTCTGAAGAACGGGGTGGATAACATAGGTGAGATGTCCGAGTGTTTTTATATGTGCATGTAAGTTGACCCATGTACGTGTCCCAAAACTCGTTCACAATAGTCAAAACAGATGAGCAAAACTTCTTAATTACAAGCAAGTATTATAATAATAATGATAGCAAGACTTAGCTTATATTTTTTGGCAAGTATTGTGGAATATTAAGGTGCCCGTTAGTCTAAATAACACCTACTGTGCCGGGTAGCCACGTTTCCATGAGCCAGGTTCGGGCTGGCCTTATTGATATCAGACATTGCCGAAACGATGACGAATGAGGGCAGTTGTCCTTCAAGTTCTCACCGTAGTGTGCTCAGACGTTAGACGTGTTTGCGAAGGACGAGTAATGTCCTTCAATGTACTATGCTCAAGCTTTAAAAGACGCCAAGTTTTTTATTAAAGTAGGTCTTGCTTCTTGGCTGCAACCAGAGGGTTTTGTGCATTTTTCCATTCCAACACAAGCAAATGTATATTCATCATTCATCTTCCATACTGCTCATCCTCGTAGGGGTTGCTGAAGCCTAACCCAAATGTCTTCGCGCGAAAGGCACTACACCCGAGAATGGTCGCTAGTCAGTCGTGGATTGGGACACATACAGAGGCAGAGATAACCACTCATGCTGCCACCGAGTGCGAATCGGACCCAGACTGCCCGTACCAAAGGCAAACAGAAGAACCACTACAGTGTAGTGGTTCTTCTGCTTGCCATCTCCGGTTCTCAAGAGCCCCTATCCAGTGTGTTTTCCATATCTCCCTCTTCTACAACACCTGACTGAAATGATCAACTCATCAGCACGCTGTTCATGACCTTGATACCGATCCAGATTATTTGGTTCAAGTGTGTTGGTGGAGGGAGATATGAAAAACAGACTTGATAGGGGCGCTCGAGGACTGAAGTTGGCCACCCCTGCGCTACACCATCGGGGGCCAGCAAATGTATGATAAAATGAATTAAAATGCCTAACAGACAGTTTTTTTATGTAATTATGAGCCAGTCCTTTAATCCTCTACCTGATGTCCAAGCTTTTCTCCAATCATATTATTACTGTAGAATTCGATAATTTCCGGCTAATTAGTGTTTTCTGCAGGTTTTCAAGCCTATGGCTGATGCCGCCAAACGCATTGTAGAGAAAAATGGTTTCGGTGATAAAATCAAGATTATCAACAAACATTCCACTGATGTTAACGTTGGGCTAGGTCGGTATCCAATTTGAACTGTTCCACAAGTGTTTCTTTTCATTTTTTTTCTGTTTATTAAGTGAAAGCTGCATTCATAGATTCCAACATTTTGAGAAACTAGAAAAGACTGTCATTCATTTAACAGATTTCTTTTTTTTGTGATAATCAGGTGAAGATATGGAAATGAAGGCCAATTTGCTTGTGACAGAATTATTTGATACGGAGCTCATTGGAGAGGGAGCTCTGCCTGCTTACGAGCATGCGCACAGGCATCTGGTCCAGGTCTGTTTCCGTCCTTTTGTTGTTTTTTTGTAATGTACATTATCATTTTGAGATCTGCTTAAGATTTATTTTTAGTAATAATAATCGGACAGGCTTTGTCGTCATCATCATCATCATCATTGACTCGAGAAAAGCCTAATTGTCATCATACCCAGCTGCGTATGATGAAATTGGTAATGCTTCTCCACAAAGTGCGCTTTACTGGCAAAAGGCCCAAATAAGTGATAATTTCAGACTCGTTGGCACTCTGCCGTGATGGATACATCGCATCACCGACCCGAGCGAACCAAATCCCGGCGACTGCAGAAAATGTTTGCCTCGCGGATGCCCAAAAATAAAAAAAACAGATCACTACCGCCCACTGTCTCCTCACTTACCTTCAGTCAGCCAGCAGGAGGCAGATAACCGCCCAACGTTCTTCATGTTACCTCACCCACAAGTTATTACACAGAAGGGATTCTGTGTCCTGCTACCGCAAGTTCAGAGTCCTGATTGCTGTGGGAAAAAAAACTGTCCTCTAGCCTATTTGTCCGTACTTTGTGAGACGTGTAGCATCTGCCAGAGGGCAGCAGCTGGAACAGGTTGTGACCAGGGTGGTATGGGTTCCCGACAATGTAAAATAAAAAAAAATAAATCAGACATATGCATTGTCGTCATCATTGACTTGACAAAAGGCTAATTGTCATCATACCCAGCTGCGTATGACGAAATTGGCAAAAAGCCCTTGTTCCGGCTCTGCTGAGGTAACGGGGGCTGGCAATGTCTTCCTGTGAGGGCAGAGAGCAGCCGACAATGTTCTGGGCAATGTTAATCACTCTCTGTATGGCCTTTTTGTCTGCTGCCGTGCTTCCAGCGTCCTACACTGTAATGCAGTATGCCAGAATGCTCTTCCCAGTGGCTCTATAGAAGGTTACCAGAAGCTTAGTGTCCAAGTTGTTCCTCCTGAGTACCCTGAGGAAATGGAGTCATTTCTGGGCCTTCTTAAACACTGCCGTGGTGTTTATAGACCAGATGAGCTTATCCGTGATGTGGACCCCCAGGAAGACAGGATTTGATGTTTCAGTTCCAGTTTTTTAAAGCACTCTCTGATGATTGGTGTGAGTGCTACTGGGCAGAAATCATCTCTATTGTTTTTTGGTGATTTCTTTGGCACTGGGATGATGATATTCCATCCGGTCCTGTGGCCTTTCTGGGGTTTACACAGAGGAGTGTATGTCTCACACCGACTGCCTCCACAGTGAGTGGTGTGGGAGGTATTGGAGTTTGAGGTAATGTGACTGAGTTCTAGACTTGGGACTCAAAGCAGGTTAAAAAAAAAGTTGTTTGCTCCTTTGTCTGTGCCACACCTGAGTCCGCAGAAGCAGAGTACTACAGTACTACACCCCTTGTAGTTGGTGAGGGACTGTATGCTCTGCCACATCGTTCAGGGGTTATCGAGTTGGCCTTCTATCTTCCCCTTGTCGTCTGCTTTGGCAGTCTTGATGCCTTTCCTCAGGTTGGCACAAGCTGCGCTGTAGCGCGCCCTGTCGCCCGATCTAAAGGCTGCATCATGGGCCTGGAGGAGGGATCAGACCCAGTTTCGGCACAGCTAGATGGTCTTCTCCACAAAGACCGTAGCCATGCAGTAATTGATGTAAGACCTTATCGTGTCTGTAGATGCGCCTAGGGGTGGAAGGGCTCCCACTGTCTTTTCAAAGCAGTGTTGGAGTCAGGTGAGAGCGTCATCAGGCCAGATAGTGGTATGTATTTTGGGCTTAGTTTGTCGGCTGAGGGTTGTCTCCTGGGGCCATGAACAATGAGAGGTTGTCAGACTGTCCAAAGTGTATACTAGATGTTCAACATGATTCAGTGCTCTATCCTTTCTTTTTGGACCTTTCATGGGCTGGTAAAGTTTCGGCAAAACAGTTTTGAGATTTGCCTGATTAAAATTTCCTGCCATGATGTGTTTGCCTTTTGGGTAGGCGTGCTCGTGATGGTTTATGTTGTCCATTAGTAGAGAGAGGGAGGTTCTTACGTTAGCATCCAGGTGATACGTAAGCAGCCTTTATAATAATGACAGTTAGCTTGCTAAGCAGAAAGAAGGGTCTGCATCTCACCGACATGAAGTCATTGTCTGGGGAAGCGTGTCAAACTGTGCTATTGTTACGCCATCCAACATTAACGTAGATGCATTGCTACCTCTTTTTTCTTCCGAGTGGCTAGTCCTCTCCAATCTGAGTAGCGTGCGGCCTGCTAGCTGCACCATAGCATCGGGTATTTGTGGGTGAAGCCATGTCTTGATGAGTAGTATGCAGCGTTCTCAAACGTGGCGATTTGCAGCTGCCCTGGAATTCTGAATCGTCCTTCTTGTTTACAATGGATTTGACGTTGGAGAAGTAGATGCTTGGCAGCGATGGTTTGAGTGGCTGTTTTTTGGTCTTATTCAACAGGTCGCTTCTGCTTCTTCTCCGACGCCACCTCTTTCGCCGGCCATGCCCAATACCAATACACGGAGGCCCCGCAATCTCCCTATCTCATCCGGAATCTTGCGCGCACGATGAAAATCGCTAGAAGCTGTAGTTTTCTGCTAGAAACTCATATTTAACAAGTCCATGCGGTTTTATTAGATGTTTAAGTCCAGTACTGGCGAACACCTTGCGCAAAAAAAGTCTGCACAGGGAGGGAGAGTTGGAAGCCGCTACATGCTCACATGCCGCCATCTTAGAACAGATTTAATATTAGCAACTAGAATCGCCTCCAAAAGTGTTGGATCTGCCAATCCCTTATTTTGTAAAGGCATTCCAGGTTTTACTTCATTTTTGTTTTCTAGTAAACTTTTATTTAGATTTTCGTATAGTTAGATTAGGCCCTTACTGGAACCCTTGATCTTAGCCCTAAACAGTTACTATGATCTTCAAAATCATTTGTTACATATTTATAGAACAGCATTAGTTATCGAAATATTATTCAAATATGTAGAATCTGCTGACACAGTCACTTTGAATGTGAATTAAGCAAAAATATATAATTTGTCCCTATAGGAAGGTTGTGTGGCAGTCCCTCATAAGGCGACCATCTATGCCCAATTGGTGGATTCACAGCTGTTATGCAGCTGGGCTCAACTGCAGCCAATAGAGTTGCAGGGTACTCAATTGTTGCCTCCGCCTGCTATGAGCAATTGCAGGGGCACTCATTCAGTATGTGACATTCAGCTCAGCCAGATTTCACCTCTTAGTTTTATCCCTTTGAGTCCAGTCTGCACCATGTTCAGGTATGAAGCATTCTCTTGAAATTAATATTACAGTCAATGTTTTTATTTACATTGTATTTTTGGTTATCAGTGTGGATTTTAGTAAGCCTGTAAGGAGTGCCCCTCAATCCTACTCCTCACAATTTGTGGCTCAGAGCAGGAGTCAGGCTCAAGTGGTTCTCTCTTGGTGGGACCTAGAGATGGACCCCAGTGGAACCATTGTGTGTACTATGGCCCCCAGCTGGACATACCCAGATCCAACGATGGCGCCAGTGAGTTAAATATATTTTGCAAATATATGTTGCTGGTGGCTGTCATGTGTGGTCATTGTTGTGGCTGTTTATGGTAGTGGAGAGACCACTGGATGCAGAGTGTGTACTTTCTACCTGCTCAATGGACAATTGATAAAGGAGAAGATCTGAGTCTCACCGTCTCCCACGATGACTACAGTTTGTGGTTCAGCCTCAAATCTCACAGGTACACCATTAAGTCAAACATTACCTATTATAAACTTATCGTTACCATTTATCAATGTTCACCACAAGTGTCATTATCTTTGTTTGGCTCAATTTGTAGTTGGGTGCTTTAAAGTGATTCTGTTTTGCTACACATCAGCATAACACAGCAACAGTATATTTGCACTTGTTCTTTTTGAAAGCAAAACAACTACAGGCAGTCAAGTCGCGGGTAAAACATTTTCGGATTCTGGAAAAAATATAACATCACTTGAGGGAATGCAACACTTAACTGCAGCATGTCAAACCCATAACAAATAAGTGCATATTTCTTGTGATACTTTAAACATTTCAAAGGAAATATGTTTAAGGTTAAAAAAGAGACATAGGGAAAAACACATAATTTATTTATTTGAATAGGCTAAATCAGGCTAGGATTAAGGTTTTCGAATGGCCTTTCCAAGTCCTGACTTAAACTACATTTAGA